>NC_055961.1:21787493-21814993 GCF_018492685.1 Alosa sapidissima
TATGCAGTGCCACCATGTGGCTATCAGAGGTACTGCATCAGTCAACAGCAAGTTGCATTCACATTTTGGACCCTATTTTGACCATCTAAATTAAAACCCATGATCTGAAGCATATGGTTTAACTGCATTTAGGGTGTGTCCAGTCCACTTGGTTCAAAGGGGTTGTTCTTACGCTTCTTAATTAATCATGAGTGTGTTTGGGGCGTAACACCCATTAAATAATTGAAAGTGTTGTCTATTTATGGGAGTTATTTTAACCACAGCATCAAGAGGAGCTGAGCTCCAAAGCCATACACACAGAACACACAGAGGGACACAACATATAATACACAATCACACATACACACAATCTGTTCATAGACAAGTCCTCTCATGCTGACTGACTACTTGAGGAACTCACTTTAGGTATGTTGACAGCTAACTGTCAGCTAAGCTAACCACAGCCCAGAAACTAGTTCATCATCACCTATCACTCAAACAAGCTCATGGCATAATGACATTACAGATATTGACTTGCTTAGATCACAGCCAGTTAGACAAATATTCACTGACTGCTTGTCTGCACTCTGACAAAAATAGATCTATTAAAACATGCAACCCCAGGGAGAATTAAATCAAATCTTTGATTACAGACCTAATTGTGTCTTAGAGCATAATGTAAAAAACACCGTTGTCATGTGATCAGAATACAATAGTGAAATAGATGAGTCCACAAAGCAACCAACAATGCACTGGATGCAAAGAGAGTCGCTTCCTTGTTAAACAGAGACTGATTTCAAATTATCCTGGCCATTTCCTAGGCAACACAGTTGCTTGGTAATAGAATTTTACAGGAAAGAAAAAATAAATTATTCTGGACAAATCCACAAAAGAAGAAAACATATTGTCCTGTAGACCTACTTTTGAAGAATGATCATTGTATATGCAGAAGCACTTTGATCCTTGCAAAGTCAAACAAACATCCATCAAAAACAAACGTCGATTGCTAATAAATAAGTAGCCTATTAACACACCAAGTGTTAAAAACTGAATATAAAATGGTGAAAGTGCTCAAAGGCAACGTGCTGTCCTCCACCCTTGTGGTGCAGACTATATGGTGCCACAGCCATGTCAGCAGAGAACTTTGTTGCATGGGGTCCCCCAACAATTCAACACAATTTGAGGTTGTGGAGTTTTTATTCTTAATATAACTACCTTGTTGAACGTAACCACAATGCAGAATTGAATTCAGTAATGGTCAGCAAAAGAGGTGAAAACAAATAAATAAAACATATGTGGCTTTTGCAGCCCAGTACAACAATATGTGACATTTCCCCAGCCTTTAAGAAGCTGTAAGTTTAGTGATGTCCTGGTGCGTAACCATGTTGTTGGAGGGCAAACGCAGCTCAGCTCCCTTCGCCAATCTCTTTTCAATCACTAAGCTCAGTGGGTGCATTCGCGTTTCTGATGTTTAATGCATGGAGTGTGTCTAATTTCGGGGAATAATTTCTCAAGAACTCCACTTGGCAGTGTTCCCACGGGAGAAGTGAACTTTCCCTCTAAGTGTCCGTTTGCTCCTCTGAAATATTCTCTGTGAACTTTTAGGGCTTTGAATGAGGTGCTTAACATGCAGTGCCTGACATCCGCTCCTTAGTCCATCCCCTCTCTCGCTCACTAATCACATATCAATGATGGGAAATCATTAAGGAACTTTCATCCGCGTTCACATCTCCAGACGTGCGGTTTGGATTCATATCTGCAAGTTTGGCTACTTAGCCACTGATCTCAAATAAGTTGTATAGCTGGGCTGGATGATGATTCGGACTAATTCATGACCATGTTCTTCAAGTTGGAACGTACGGGCCACTTACTGATCTGCTCGAGAACACACAGAGTTTCTTGGTGATTGAATTAAACAGATGGGCGTGCAGAACTGACTTTTATGCCAACATGGTGGCTGTCACAGTAGCCTTTCAGATTTTTACAACTTAATTAGTATTAACAAGTTTTTGGGCTGAATTTCAAGTCAGAAGTCAGAGTTGTGTAAAGAAGACATATAACACAAAGATGACATTTATGGGTTTATTGTTGTCAAAAATTCATAAGTAGACTTTCAGAAATAAAATGTCCTTTTTCTCTTGCTTTAATTTTTTTGAACATCCTCTTAAACAAAATATAACAAGTATGTACAGCCACAAGTAGAAATACAAAAAAGCCATACACACAGTAGTCTTTCTAAAAGACATAAGTTACATCAGCTATGAAAAATGTACACAAATAAAGCCAAACGCCATTAGGTGAATCTTATGCAGGTGAATTAGCCTACGTGCAGTTCTGCTGCTCTCCCTCCTGTACAAGCACAGCAGCAAGGTCAAACGTCAGTTATTGCATTCCAGTTACCAGACACCAGAGCAATATTGGACTAGCACCCCCCCCCCCCCCCCCCCCCCCCCCTCCCTCTTTGTTGATAATGATTGCGGTCATGGGCCATTTACGTGAAAATAAAATCACTAAGCAAATCACTATCCCCACACAGCACAGAGAGCAGTTAAATGGACGATCTAAAACGCAGGTGTTGAGACCACTCTCATAGGGTCTTTGTAGAATTGTTAAGGACTCTCGTATAAACGTGGGCTGAAGAACATTTAAAGATGCCTTATGGTCAACTACAGACCATATGGCATCAAATATATTTACTAAGAGTTTATATGGGCATACCTTATATTTATATTGATTATTATATTTTCATGAGTTTTTGTCAGGTATTTTTTTTTTATTTTTCATTTTAGACTATAATGTGTCCTTAAGGAAGAGTACAGTACAATGTTCTTAGGTAAATTACATTACAGCATGCAGTTAGGTTAGGATGGTTAGGACTCACTTTAGCGCTGTAGTTTGTAACCTGTATACATAAGAACACTATAATACTAATCCTCATTAATTACTTTAGAACATTGTACCTGAGGATAGTTCATATTGTTTGGCCATGTGGACTGCATCATTAGCATGAGTTGTTTTGACAAATACTTCATGGCATTTAGCTGAAGAATGTAGACCTAAAAAATGTTAAGTTGGAAAGACAGAATATGAATGAGGGTTGCAAGGTCATACAATCAGCTGAACAGAGGAAAAATAACTGGAATGGGGGCATGGGGGGTTTCTCACTAGGCGTGCATCATCGGCTTCACTATGTGTTTCGTGAACCTTCAGAGGAGGCGCTGTGAGTCACGAGAAACTGATCCAAATCTCTGCACAGCAATCATATTTCCAAGGAAGCCACAAAAGTGTATTTTAAGGCTAAAAGATAAAGGACTCTATTTTGAGCTTCGCTCCAGATTGTTTCAGGCATATTGAGATTGGGAACCTTCACAAGGTTGCTGGGGGGAGGCAAAAAAACATCATGTGCAAATGAAGGAGCTGGGAAGCTCTGATGGAGAGAGCGACGAGACACAGCAGGCTCTATTCTACGGGCGGCAACGTGCCCTGTGTTATCGTTCCTCACGACCTCGTCAGAGCCTGGATGTCCCGCCAGCGCTCCTGACCCTGATCTTCACCTGAACCTGGACAACGGCAGCAGAACTAACTCTGGTCTTACAGCAAAGCAGGGCTGCTGAGGATTACACTGACCCTGATATTGACCATAAACCCTGATCATCTGAACCTGACATTCAACCCTGAAGCAGTAGCGTCAAATAGGCAGATGGAATGGCAAGCTGAGTGCCCCATGACTTACATTTAACCATTAAGCCGGTACCGTCACACCGGTGTGACAGGAATGTTGGAAATTGAACGTTCTAAAGAATATCTGGGTTTATCTGGCTATATTTAACATGGTATTTTAGAACCGTACATTGTTGCGGAACAAAATCTGTTAGAATGGTCAAAACTCCCCTGCTGAAGGGTCAAGTCTCCTGGACATGGGGGAGGTGGTGGAGGGGGAATTGGGGCGGAGGATGAGGGGTAGTGATGAGAGCCTCAAACTGGCACCAAAAACAAAACATCTGGAAATAAATAAACTAAATAAATAACCATCCTCTGATAACAGTTCCTGGTATGCAAGACTGAGAAAATACACATGACATAGTAAACAAAAACAGAGTGAACTCAAGGAAATGAAAATGCTTGATAGATTCCTGCCCCGTCACAGCAACAGGGCAACTGCAATCTTGAATTTTTATTATAACAAAATATTACAAATACAGTCTTTATAGAGGACTTTCTCTTGAACTATACACGATCAGGAACATTAATTTATAACAAATAAAAATATATATGTAAAAACTGTATGTATATATTACCATTTTCAAGTCTTTCAATGGCAAAGGGAAATTAAAAAGACAAAACAATGTAAGCTTTGCAACCAGACAGCCAAAAATGAGATACTCCAGTTCTATCCCTTAATATAATACAAATCTGCACGTCCATGCCTTCTTACAAGGCTGCTTACATAGAAATTATATGAATCTGTCTTGCAGGAAGCAATAAACATCGAAGCAGTCTCTTTAAAATACTATACAAAAATGTACTTTTGTTCCAAAAATGGCATTATACCAACAAGGAATGGTAAACCAAATACACACCTACTAATATAAATATATTTCCCTTGACAAGCAGTCCTTGTTTATATTCCACTGTTATGTACAGTACACGAACACAAGAGCAGGAGCCAGACGTGGAAGACAGAGGGAGAATGTGTTAGGGGATGAGGTACAATAAGAACAGTTTCTGATGCTGCATCCACATGTCCTGCATTAATACCAACTAAAAACAATACGAACAATTTCAAAAAGCCATGATTTTCTCATTGCAACATTTAAAACTGACAACCACTGAGGCTAATACCAACTGTAAACAAATGGGGTTTCTATGTAAACACTTGTCATGTCGGCCACACATGATGAACATAAAGCTCTCTCGCTAGCATGGTTATACAGTGCTAGTGTGTGTGTGTGTGTGTGGGTGTGTGTATATATATATATATATATATATATATATATATATATATATATATATATATATATGTGTCCAACTGCATTCGAAGAAAGCTTTTGCTTTTATTATGTTGGTGATGCTTTGTTCTTTTTCTGACTCCGACTGGTTTGAGTCATACTGAAAGGAGTGTTTACCTCATGTTTCTTTTTTGAAGCAGACACACACAGAGCCAATGTGAGACACAGAGAGAAGATAGACTGGTTTCAAACGTTTGCACCAGGGACAGACAGCCATGCCAAGACCCTTTGATCTACTCCACACTAGAAGAGCTTGTCTAATTCATACTAACTCATTAGCGCGTCTCTAATGTGGATGCGGATGCCTTGATCGCACAATGTCCTGTCTCTTGGACACTTCCAGAGTGAGCTTGATTCCCTCTCCAAAGGGTCTGTAGAGGAGCTTTCTGGACTAGGCTTGGGTGAGATTCATGAATCAGACATCCATGCCATACCTACCCACTCCAGGTCACTCTCCATAGACCTTTAGCAGTAAACTCCAGAGACCAAATATTATAAATATCACCTCAAACGTCTCCTGAGTGGCGTGACGTGTCGTCCATTATCCCTTAGCTAGTCCCCTTGAATTTAGCGCTTTCAAAATGGCACCTTAAAAAATTGTACTTTCTTGAAATCTGAATGACTGATATTTTTAAATCTAAAACACAAGACAGACTGTAATCGGGGGCCAGCTGTGCTAGCAATAGACCATCAAATGTCAGTCCTACTTACACACTTAAATCTAAACACTATGATACAGTGTGGGTCTGCACTGGGATGTTCTGGTGCAAATGTTTACGGAAACTGCCGGAACCACAACACGGCGCGGGTGGAAAAGTGGCGTAAGCTCATTTTTCTCCATTACATCCACCCTCTTGTGTGCTACTTGGAGCTCCACCAGAGAATCTACGAGTTGAACCCTTCAATCCCACTGTTCCAGACTGCTGCTGAGGGTGAGCTAAGTGTGGTCACACAACAGAGGTACTATTACAAAAGCAAATCGTTAAAAAAAAAAAAAGCCAAGGTTGTCATCATGGATTGTTTTTTTTTCCTTTCTCTGCACGAGAGGCCATGATATTGAACACACACACACTCCATCCTGTGCTATCAATTCAGTTCAATTCAGTTCTGGAGCCTGAGGCAAAGTGAGTTTAAAAACAAGCCATCCACTACTATGAATGGCCTAAAAACAAGTCTATGTGTGTGTGTGTGTGTGTGTGTGTGTGTGTGTGACACTGTTTGTGAAGGGACAGGTGAGGTTGCACTGTGGGCAGGTAGAGGTGCGGGTGAGGTGCGTGTGCTCTTGTCTCGAGGGGAGGCCACAGCAATCCCAGTGGTGCTCTAGCTCTTGTGAGACCACTCTCTTCTCTCGGTCTTACTCATTCGCTCATCTGTCCAGCGCCGTCCACCTGTCACGTGTCTGCACTTACACTGCTGAGACCTGTTCGTCTGCAAGAGAGGAGCCAATCAAAGCCAAATCTTGTCACATTGGTACTGTAAGCAACTATGACTATGAATAGCTAACTATGAGTAACTGACTATGAAAGCAAATGAATTACTAAAAATGATTTTTTTACACAATGACATGCACAAGGTGAGACTAGCAGAGCAAGCAGTGACTGTGACCTCTTACTGATACTCAGATACCTCTTCTGATTATTAATAAATAAGACTCTTACTAAAAATAATAATAATAATAATAATAATAATTTAAAAAAAATATCAGGATCATTCAAGCATCCTACACCCTAAACAACAAGATAAAAGCTGTCTCCTGATATTTAATGGGTTCTGTCACAGCTGACAAACCCAGGAGTTTTGACTATAGTTATCAGGCTTGTTGACTATAAGACCCTGTAAGCACACAGCAGGCAGCAGGCAGCAGCAATAGCAGCAGCAGGAGCAGGAGCAGCTGGCTCTACACTGCTCTAGTCCCCGAGGAGGGGTCTGTGCGGCACACATACCATCCTCACTATCCGCTAGCGGCTGAGGGCCAGCGGCCACACTGGGGGGCCTGCTGGGGACCAGCTTTGACCTCTGCAGGGCCACGCTATAGTCGGGCGGCTTTAAGTGGGGCGGCCGCGGCATCGGCGGCGCTCCCTCCTGTGCGTCGCCGAGCAGCGCCAAGCCCTGGTACCCCGGCGGAGTGGGCGGAGGCAACCTGAACCTGTCGTCCTTGGTGGGCGACGTTACACAGTACACTGCCAGCGGAGGGGGGGGGGAAGAGAGGGGGGAGAGAGTGTGTGTGTGTTTGTGGGTGTGTGTGTGTGTGGGGGGGGGGGGGGGGGGGGGGGGGGCGGGTGAGGTGGAGGTGACACAGATGGAGGGGGGTGGGTGGGTGTCAGTGGAAGGGTTGGGGGTGGGGAGGGAATGGTAAACAAAGAAAAAAAATAAAAGGAATAAAAATCAATGAAATGTTCACAGTCACAAACTCCTATGAAAAGAAATAATCTACTCGCATGCAAAATGAATGGCACCAGCAGACCTGGCCTGCAATCTAATGGTCAGGAACTTCATATGCTTTGAAGTGGCAGTTTCAAGCTTTTAAAGCATCTTGCATGTAAAAGGACTGGACTGGGCAGCAGCGGCAGCTAAAGCATGTGGTGTGTGTGTGTGTGTGTGTGTGTGGAATGGTTCTTCTGTTCTCCGGCTACACAAAGCAAAGGAACAGAACGGCGTCCACTACGGGCTCCTCATCCTACAGATCTTCATATGGGGGCCACTCATTTAATTAGCGTTCAAAGTCGGGCAATGGGCAACAATGAACTAAAGCTCATTTAATAACTTGGCAAAATCAAGTTGCTAATTTATTACAATAAGCAAGATCCTGAGGGCTAACATGGGTAGGACAGCACAGTGGAGTCCATGTGTACGACACTTAATAGCCTCCTTACGCCAAACCACTTGGACAAGATTTGGGAAAGATTCTTGAAAGATTGGAGTCTTTTAACGAATGCCCTCCATTCAAACTTTACTCAAAAGACTACAATCTTTCAAGAATCTTTCCAAAAATCTTGTCCAAGTTGTTGTGGTGTAAGGAGGCCATTACTCACTGCCTGACCTGTCCATGGCAACGTCTGCTGGTGCCATTCCATACCACAGTAAAATCACTCTACTCGTGGAGTTAAAACACTCTGTGTGCCACGGTGCTCAAGGGCAACAGTGGGCAAAGCACACACACACACACACACACACACACACACACACACACACACAAACACACACACACTGCAAGCATGGCGTCTGTAAGCCCCCGTGCGGCACTGCCTCACCTATCAGGCCCTTCTCTGTGCTGGACGTGACCGTTTTGTAGCTGGTGTCCGACGTCTGGGAGCCCTCCGAGGACTCTCCGCCCTGCGCGGCGGACTGCTCGGCTGCCCGGCGCTTGATGGTCCCGTAGTTGCCCTCATAGCTGGTGTCGGACAGCGAGCTGGAGGACGCCCAGCTCTGCCGCGACGGGTTGAGCTCGGAGCTGTCTCTGGAGTGTCGGTTAGCGGCCGCGGCGTCCTCCGTCCAGGTGTTGCCGGGCTCCACCTCGGCGATGGGGCCGCCGAGCTGCGAGTGGCGGTATGAGGGCAGGTCCAGCAGAGCACGCTGCGCCGGCATGCTCTGGAAGTTGTCGTGCGAGTTGCTGGAGCAGGAGGTCCAGCTGCCGCGCCCGCTGTCAGCCGCCTCGACCGAGGTGTGGTCCGGCATCAGCTCGTCCGTGCTCATTGACGACGTAAATGTGGAGGCGCGCGTCACCGAGGGACGTGCCCCCAACGAACTGAAACAGAGGGAAAGAGAGAGGGGGAGAGAGAGAGAGAGAGAGAGAGAGGGAAAGAGAGAGGGGGAGAGACAGAGAGAGAGGGAAAGAGAGAGGGGGAGAGACAGAGAGGAATATTAAGCAATGGTGAGCCATAATCAATTTTTAAGCAGCAATGCCTAGTTAATCACTGTCTAAGCAACTTCTAGATTAAATATATATATATATATATATATATATATATATATATATATATATATATATATATATATTACAATTAATATATTTAGCCACACCCACACTAAGTATCAAAATACAAGTAAAACGACCATAGAGCAGCCATATATTCATCTATGGTTGAATAGTTTTACTGTTGCTCTGCATTGCATAGTAACTATCATGCATGCAGCTATACACAGGAAAAGATGTTAAATTCCTTGCGGTTTTGGTTGGGGACTTCCCACTGCGACCGATCGACAGCCATGCCTAATTAATACATGACGCAAGATACAACAGCAATGTACAATTAGCTACCAACAGCTGCAATGCGCGTCTCAAGCTGTATCTGGGATCTGTAGAGTAAAATCATTCTGCTGCAGCTGTCTGGATTGACATGCAACACAAGGTCTCCTGTTGATACGCCCCCTATCGGAGTTGTCAAGAGTTTCATTTTTTTTATTTGTTTTGAAAGACTTTTTTTTACTGGAGTTGAAAATAAAAAATACAGATGGGACACAGAGGAAGTTCAAGATATTAAAACTATCTCAAGGAAACCAGAAGGGTAACATAATGCACAAGATTTATTGATTCCCCCAAGGAAGTGATAGGAGTAATTACAGTCTTTTCTATAAACTACGCCACCTACTCGACTGAATTAAAAAGTGTCCACATAAAAACAGCCCACCCATTAATCCATCAGTGTGCTGCCATGCGATTCTAATAAAGCAGCTTTGGTTTTATATGTTTGTGTACAAAGACCTGCCATCACTTTTTTATTAGAGAACAAGGAGGAAGTTGTGAAACATTCCTGGCCCAGGGCGTGTGTAAGTATGAGTTTGTGTAAGTGTGAGTGTGTGTGAGTATGTTTACTTTGGGCAGGGATGAGGATGAGCAGTATGTGTGTTTGCAACATATGTGACTGTGTGTGTGTGTGTGTGTGTGTGTGTGTGTGTGGAGAGAGAGAGAGAGAGAGAGAGAGAGAGAGTGTTTGTGTGTGTGTATGTTTACTTTGGGCAGGAATGAGGATGAGCAGTATGTGTGTTTGCAACATATGTGACTGTGTGTGTGTGTGTGTGTGTGTGGAGAGAGAGAGAGTGTGTTTGTGTGTGTGTAACTTGTGCAGGGCTGACTGCAGTCGGCCTGGGGGAGTGTGTGTGTGTGTGTCTCTGTGTGTGTGTTCGTGTATGTTTACTTTGGGCAGGGATGAGGATGAGCAGTATGTGTGTTAGATAGATACTTTATTGATCCCATGGGGAAATTCAAGGTCTCAGTGTTTGCAACATATGTGACCGTGTGTGTGTGTGTGTGTGTGTGTGTGTGTGTGTGTGTGTGTGTGTGTGTGTGTGTGTGGAGAGAGAGAGAGTGTGTGTGTTTGTATACCTTGTGCAGGGCTGACCGCCGTCGGCCTGGGGGAGTGTGTGTGCGTGTGCGGTGCTGGCGTTTGGTGCGCTGCAGGGCCGCTGGTGGTTGGTGCCGCGCTCCTCGGGGGCGGCCGCCAGCATGGAGTCCACGGAGCAGTTACTGACGATGCTGGAGCGCGACGAGATCTCGCTGTGGCTCGAGTCCGACAGGTCCGTCTTCCCCGCCGGCATCAGCGCGTAGCCTGCCAGAGACAGAGACACACACACACACACACACACACACACACACACACACACACACACACACACACAGACACACGCTTAATACCGCAACCTGCTCTCCATATGCTCACAGTGGCCCCGCAGGGAAATTTGAAACGGCTGACTTTCATTTTTCCTTTTATTTAGGAATTCTTCGATAAAACCGACATACCTTATGTTCTGTTGAAAAGTAGTTAAAAGATCATTTACTGACAGTAATGCATTCAGTTTTTACATTTAATTATAAATACAACTTTTCATTTGGGGACATTTTACATTTCATGCTTGAACAAAGTAGTCTAGAAATTGAACATGAAGATAAAACTGTATGAGACAAAAACAGCTTTTCAAAAAAATGGTTTACACTCTTTAATCTATACTGTACTTTCCCTTCTGTGGCAAACTGCACTCTCAAATTTACTTATTATCACTAATACTAATTAATGATCACAACTTCATTAAAATGTGTAAATTACAGTCAAATGCTCCCTGATGGCAGCAGTCGTGGACAGAGATGTGAGTGGGACACTTTGGCATCAACTCACTATTAGCTCACTATTACTTCACTATCAGCTCACTATTAGTTCACTGTAGCATAGGTGCTTTATTATCCCTCTCCTCATCAGAGTGTCTTCCTTCTCTTGTGTCTGTTCCTGCAGAGCCAAGTGAAGGCCAGTGGTCCACCACCACCACCTCCACCACTGTCTCCACTGCTGCTGTCCTGCTCTGGCCTGTCCTCACACCTGACCACCTGGGCAGCGGTGGTGGTGGTGGTGGCACTCCTCTCCCTGGAGCCACTCCTCTCCCTCAGCATCCTAAATGGGGAGCTCAGCCTCTTCCTCAGGGGGGACTCGGGGCGCGGTGGGCGCCTCGGGGTCGATGGGGGAGACACGCTCCTCCTCAGACAGGGGGCTATCTGCGGCTCTGTCCCTGACCCTGTCTCTCTGTCTCCTGCCCTGGGGGTCCTGGGTCCCCCCAGGTCTCTCTGCTCTGGCTGTCTGTCCTGTCTGTCCTGGTCCTTGTCTGCATCTACGCTGTTTTGACGGGTCATCAGGAGGATCTGCTTGTGCAGGAAAGCCCCACCTATGCCGTAGCTGCGCCCGGGACCTCCAGGGCCGCCGCTGCCACCGGTGCCAGTTCCAGTGCCACTGCTGACGCTGCCCGCCTTGGAGCCTGCAACACAAGGGAGAGAGGAGAGTCTGACCGGAGCTCAGAGACTTATGCACACTTATGCACACGGCCGCATGCTACAGGGGAGGGTAAAGTCACAGAGTCGGATATAGGAATCAGAGTGAAAACGAAAAAGAACATTTTTTCTGATTCAATGCGTTTTCATTCCTGAGCATTGCCTCGAGACTTATAGTAATACATAATGTGTAAAGGGCCATTCACATCAACAGGGCTTAAAGCAATAAGAATATCTGTGCATGAAGTTATCAGAAATGTATGAGGATGTCATATATACTGTAGTCAGAGACTTTCTAATGTGGAGACACAGCACTCAAAAAATCCTCCATAGAAATGCATGGGAGAGAGAGAAATGCATGGTTTGTAACGCCAATATGGCCGTTGTCTACACATATCCCACTCCTTCCTCGGCAAAACGTCGACATGTGAATACATTGAGCCAATCAAATGTTGTGTTGTGAAGACATCTTCCCAATCATGTGTTGTGAACTAGCCACTGGAGCAAGATTGGTGGTCTTTGCTGTAGTCTCATTGCCTATTTTCAAATCTTAAGCATACCAGTTCACGCCTGAATTCAGGCACGGTGCCTAAACACACTTTAAAGCCCTGCATCAAAAACGATATAACAATCACGGAAAGTGACCCCAATGATATTGTTCATCATGTTGTTATCATTATAGTTTATGTGTGGATGTTGACATTCTTATTAGCTTGAGGGATTTTTTTACCGTAATTGTTACAGTTATCGTTCTTAGTGTAAATGGCCCTTAATAACATAGCCCTAGCAGCATAGTACTGTAGCAGCATAACAGCCACCATATGGAGTCCCTGAAATGTGATGGTTTAGTTTTTAAATCAATGCATTTTAAATCAATGCTCCGTTTTCCAAGTAAACACCACTGGCACAGAGAAGCTGCAGGCCATTGGATCGTAGGGGTCAGAGGTCGGGGACTGACCTTTGCGTGGAGAGCCCTGTGGGGACACCGTGGGGCTGGAGTGGAGAGAGGAGGCGGCTGACACGCTGTCCTCCGGCCGCTTCCAATCCTCTCCCGTACTCGACGGCTTCTTCTGCACCTGGGGAGAGCCGGAGTCTACACACACACACACACACACACACACACACAAAAACCAACACTTAGAACCCTAACAAAACACACAAAGCTAAAATTTGATGTTGAACCAGCAGCCTTGACTAGCACTGAAGGACAGACAGACAGTCGGGGTAGGGGGGTGGGGGGAGACAGACAGACGGGGTGGACAGACAGACAGACAGACAGGGTGGACAGACAGACAGACGGGATGGACAGACAGACAGACAGACGGGGTGGGGGAGACAGACAGACAGACAGACAGGTGGGGTGGGGGGAGACTCACTGTGTGCCAGGTCTTTGGCCAGGCTCTTCTTGCGGAGCGGGCCGTACAGGCTGACGGGCGGCACCTGCAGGACTTGGGACACACGGTTCTGGGACTTCCCAGAGGGCAAGGCTGAGCGCAGAGACACGGGAGACATGTCCGACTTAGTGGACCTCCTCTCACTCAGATTCTTAGACACTGCAGACATGAAGAGGCAAGCCGTGATGCAACAGCTAACATGCCCAGACAGGTACAACCCACCCTCGGGCTACATGCTAACATATACATATCCAATACTTCATCATCAACTGAAGTTCGTCCCTGTTAAATTTCATTTTGGGATCATTACATGTTCTTCTCTTAGTCAATCTATTTACAGTAATATGGATTCAAAGCCAGTAAGTCAATTTAAATAGTCCCCAAAAAATGCCTCCAATCATAACGCCCCCAATCATTAGGGCAGGATCTACTGAACATGTGAATTCTTGAAGTAATGTAATTTTTTTTATATATACACATTGTTTTCCATCCCTAAGGATGTTGCATTAGACAGACCTCTTCATGGTATTTGACATGTAGCCATGCACTTTGCATCTAAGACCACTAGATGGCAGTGTCACATGGGAATGCTACTACTGCAGCACATCTCAAAGATCTCAGATGAGGACCCAGCAGTTGCTGTCATTTCATACTGACACCACAAGAGGGAGTCAGTGACTGTGTTTACTGCATGTGATCACCATTTAACAAAGCATCACTGCCTTGTGCTACTAAACCATATTATTCAGGGTTCCCACACCTTATTAAACATCATATTCAAGGGCTTTTCAAGGACTTTCCAGGCCCAATTATCTCAAATTCAAGGACCCAGCATTGTTTGACAAAAGGATCAATGTAAATTACTGTTAAGCTAATTATAAACAAGGCAGCTTTTTGAGCAATACTGGGTAATGTTCCTGAGCATTACCCTGGAAATCCAGAGTTGCAGCGCTGCAACGTTGGAGGACAGTACAAATTGGTCGTAGTGTTATCCGATTGCGTCGAAGTCCGAAATCATTCAGAGTAAACATGGTCTAGTGTTATCCAATTGCGTGCAGTGAGATTTTTAAATGCATGCTTGTTGCCGCCCCTCGAGTTGGGCCATTACATTGTTCTTGGCCAGACCCTTAATCTTTCTAGATTATCAGGGTCTAGATTGTCCAGGCTACCTGAGCATTGCTATTCAGGCATATCCTTTAATATCAGGTTCTACATTTTTTAACAGGGAAATTGTCACAAACATCCAATCAACACATATGGAACCAGTTATGCTGTTGTCCAACAGCATTTCTCACATGTATCACCTTACAACTTTACAGAGAGAACTAGCAGTCATTGCAGATGCTTGGAGACAACAATTAAAATGTAAATGTAAATGTATGAAATGTATGTAAATGTAAATGTATGCTTGAATGTAAACACCTCTAAATACCTCTCATTGGTGCTCTTACAGTGATGTCAAATTTTGTGGTCTTTTGACACAAGCACTGCAATGACCCATGTCTATTTCTTTCTTTTCTTGTCTCAAAATTCATCAACTTTCAAGGATTACAAGCACCCATGGGAACCCTGAATGCTGAAGTGACGAGAACTATGTAGTGAATATACTTTCCTTAACATTGCAAACTTTCCCTTGATAGTCGTACAGTTTATTCTTGCAAAGTGGCATTTGATTAGCTTTTGATGTTAGCTATTAGCTGGATTTACCATTGGCCTGCTTTCCACAGTCAGCAGAGGAATGACAAAGACAGAGAATGCGTAGTGAGGTAGGTGTAAAGAAACTGGGTTCTCAGGTGCTATGCATTAGTCCGTCACACTGTCAGCAATGCAACTTCATTCCTTCAGTAGTTGACCAAGAGAGGCACGAGTGACTAGATGCAAATACTACTTTGCCATTCGTACTTCCTGTACAAACGGTAATCCTTTGTATTTGTATGCTACTGTGACCAACAAAGTCACACACACACACACGCACACACACACGCACACACACACGCACACACACACGCACACACACACACACCCCAAACTCACATGTGCTGTAGGCGGGTTCACACTGCAGGGACATGATGTGGAACTTCTCCTCGTCGGTCTCCACCTGCAGGTTGGACAGGTACTGCTTGACCTTGCGGGCCATCTGCGCGTCCTCGTACAGCTTCTTGGCGTTGAGCAGCGAGCTGCGCCGCACACGCTTCTTATGGGCACCCACCTGGACGTCCAGCATGTTGGAGTTAGTGCTGCCCTGACTCAGTGACCTGAGAGGGACAGACAGGGAGGAGAGGGGGGGAAGGAAAGGAGGGAGAGAGAGGAGAGGAGAGAGGGGGAAGAAGAGAGGGGAGGATAGAGACAGAGAAAGACAGAACAAGAGAAAGAGAGAGGGAGAGAGAAGGGAAAAGAGGGGAAGGATAGACAGAGAAAGAGAGAATGAGAGAAAGGAAAGAGAGGGAGAGAGAGAGAGAGGGGAAGGATAGACACAGAAAGAGAGAATGAGAGAAAGAGGGAGGGAGAGAGAGGGGAAGGATAGACACAGAAAGAGAGAGAAAAAGAGAGAGGGGAGGAGGAGAGAGAAAGCGAAAGAAGGGGTAGACAGAAAGTGAGCAAGAAAGGGAGAGAGGAAGAGAGAGATGGACCAGGTATAGAATGCCAGACAAAGAACAAAGAAAGAGACAGAGAGAGAGAGAGAGAGAGGGAGAGAGAGAGAATAATGGGAGGATGGAGGATGGGAACAAAGAGAGAAATCTGATTGTTAGCCTCCCACGTAAGGTTAGTGGAGATGAAGTCATTACACAGCTCATGCTTTCTGCGCAGGTCCGCAGATCATCCACGGAGCATAATTATTCTGGACCACATCAAAGTGACACGCGCCCTGTCACCCGGCCTATTCTGGCGTCTTTTCACGGCCTTTGAAGTCAGCGCCGCGTGTACTCAAATGCAAATTCTTTCTGCTGTCAGCTTGTCTGTCTGTCGCAAACGGGTTAATGTAACCATGCATGAAAACGAGGGCTTCACATTCAATGGTGTATCATGCTTAAAATAACTCAATACAATAAATCCACGGGAAAAGTAATTATAAAAAAAAGAAAACATTGTCTGAATGGGAGAAAATTGGGTTAGAGGATGAAGGGCTTAAATGAAACAGGAGTCAGGCTTGCGAAACTCGACTACAGCTGTTCTCGTTGATATATATATAAAAAAAAGGGAAGCGAATGCAGATGCTTTGTTGAGATGCGCCCAGGGCTCTGGAAGGAGGTTAAGGAGGAGGAGGAGGAGGAGGAGGATGGCATGGATGATGCATGTTTCTGTCTCAGGCGGGCATGCAGGCTGGCACCACGTGCACCATGCTGGCCGCAGTGCCACCACACTTACCCTAAGCTCTTCCACCTCTTCTTCCTGCGGGCGAGACCCATGAAGGGTGAGGTGAGGTAGAGATAGAGGGAGACAGATACAGAGAGGATGGTTTTTTTTTTTACACACACACACACACACACACACACACACACACACACACTAACTCACATAGGGACGGACAGGATCAGATGTGAGAGTGTGTAAACACAGGCACAAAGGAGAAACCCAAACACAGATGTAGGGAAGGACAGCTGAAGGTGGGTGGGGGACAGCAGACAGGACCTGCCCCCAAACTCAAACATCGTTTACACACCGACTCATCCAGAGGATCAGCTGTTTGATAGCAGTCCCATGCTGTATGACTGTAATGCAATCAAACAGAGGTGTAAAAGAGGATCTATCCATTCCCCAAAAAGGAAATAGGGGTGACTTAAACCAAAACTCTGGCTATTTTTAAAATAGATCTCTGTTTCTCGAGGTCACTGAGTACTGTCGATACAAAAAAAAAAATAAAAAAAAAATAGACCAGTGCCTAGCTCGAGTTGTTGCAGCCAACAGCTAGAGCAGCCAGGCAGCTACAGTGCTACACTCAGGGGGCATTTTAAAATGAGTTATCCTTTAAACAAACATAACAGTAACAACTAACAGTAGCCTACAGAAAGTCAAAGACCTCAGACACCCCAGGCACATTACATTGTACATGTTTTTCAAGCAATTGACAGATTTCTTGGTTTTCCAAAATATTTTTTTCTCTCCAAAGAATACTCTGCTCTCACTGTAAAGGATTTCAGATTAAGTCTCAACTGAAGCCTGTAATTCTAACCTCATTCTGCATACTTCAGTGATGCCATAATGTAACATGGCTAAATGATCAATATGCATCTGTTCTACAGATAAAGGGTCTCTCAGACTGTAGCCTTAATGACACAGTAGGACGCTTGTTGGACAATCCTCAAAAACATTACAGGGAACAAACTGGTTGAACTTAACTTAAACAGATGGTTATTTGTCACTGTCGGAGATCCTTTACTCGCATTGGTGGACCTATACTCTCTCCGGTCCTTTGATGGCAGTACTGTCCATCTGAACAGCCAAGAATGTTGTCTAGCATATCATTACGCGTCACAAAAGAATCGCTAATACGCAGCTCTCAGCTTGTGCAAATCACATGCTGCACAGCGGCTACACACATATTTCTGTGTGGCCAAAGGCGTCATGTGATTACACTGCACAGAGGAAGAAGTTAGCCGTCGTCCACTCTGAGCCGTCTCTGAGGGAATCCCCTGAGGCTCCTCATAATAACTTTCTTTTATTGAATGGACCGTGGCCGCTTCGCACTGACCGCTTCCTCGGCTCCTCGACCAGCTGCTCACAGCTGGAGGAGAGGGGCAGAGAGTGACTGAGCCCCGGTGGGGTGGCACAGACTTGTCAGTGGCACGATGCCAGGAAGTCTGAACTGGCACAGCAGGCAGCGGACAGGAGCAGGGGGCACAGGGGTCAGGGGACATGGGGTCGGGGGTGGGTGGGGACTCACCTCTGTCGGAACATGAGGGCGGGGTCCATGTTGGCCGAGGTCATGCGCACCACGTGCCGGATCTCCTTGGCGATCATCCGCAGCTTCTCGAAGTTTACCAGGCCATCGACATTCGAGTCGTTCCCTGTGAAGATAAAAAAAATGGGCTCAGCTTCAGCAACACATCAGCGTGTTTTTAAAGACACACACTCAAATGCATACACGCACGCACACACACTCACTTCAAACCCTGCCAGCAACAAAAAAACACCTTCTAAAAATAAAGCTCTCCATGCGGAGCAGAGCGAAGCAGATCAAATGGGAGGAGGAGGAGAGGAGGGGAGTAGAGGAGAGGAAAGGAGAAGAGTAGAGGAGAGGAGGAGGAAGAGAGGAGGGGAGTAGAGGAGAGGAAAGGAGAAGAGTAGAGGAGAGGAGGAGGAAGAGAGGAGGGGAGTAGAGGAGAGGAAAGGAGGAAAGGAGAGGAGGAGGAGGGGAGTAGAGGAGAGGAGAGGAGGGGAGTAGAGGAGAGGAGAGGAGGAAAGGAGAGGAGGAGGAGGGGAGTAGAGGAGAGGAGAGGAAAGGAAAACAGAAGTGAAAGGCCTGACTTGGTCTCTCCTGAGAGGATGTGCTGACGAGGGAGAGCACTGAATGCAGCAATACTATAAGCACCATTACACAGCAGTAATGGTTCTTTAATTCATAAATAAACCAGTTAACGTGTTCGGAACCTTTGAATAGTCAGCAGGAAGACAAAGAAAGCCAAAAAGCAGCCTGTACCTAAGTAATGAAATGCCCAGATCTTTTATTACTTCATTTTCAACATTAAAGATGCACACTAAACTACTTTTTGAAAATCTGGTGGGCAAAATTAAAACTTAATCTTATAATATAAAATGTTAGACACTGTTGGCTGTTTGAGATAGAAATCGTTCTCAAAAGAGTGCAAGACTTGAAAGATTGAGTGCAAAGTCTATACTTTACAATGTAGGGATTTCCACCTTTCCAACACACCTTCACGACTAAATAAAACATGGAGCAGACGGAGGCAAAATGGTGTGAGTGTGTCAAGTGTGTGTGTGTGTGTGTGTGTGTGTGAGAGAGAGTGAGAGTGAGAGAGAGAGAAAGAAAGAGAGGAGAGAGAAGGAGAGAGAGGGGGGAGAGGGAGAAAGAGAGATAGAGATATCAAAAGGCTGGTACAAAACAGTGTAGTGTGTTTGTGTGAGTGTGTCAGGTGAGTGGTGACGTGAGGTCCATTGTTAAAACGGAGAAGAAGGGAATAATGGGCACCTCTGTGTGTGTGTGTGTGTGTGTGTGTGTGTGTGTGTGTAATGTGTACACTTGTGTAGGAAGGTGAGGTCCTTTTGACAATGGGGAAGAGCGGGATGATGGGTGGCTCTGTGTGTCTGTGTGTGTGTGTCTGTGTGTGTGTGTGTGTGTGTGTGTGTGTGTGTGTGTGTGTTGCGTACCCTCGTGTAGGAAGGTGAGGTCCTTCTTGACGACGGGGAAGAGGGGGATGATGGGTGGCTGCATGCTCTGGCTGCTCAGCACGTTGCGGTACTTGGCCATATTGCGGGACGGGTCGAAGATGTCCTGCAGGTCGCGGAACAGCTTCTCGTACTTGCTGGGCAGCTTCTCCCATGAACTCCGCAGGCGAGCCACCGGTGCCAGGTTCAGACCACTGCAGATACACACACACACAAACACACACAAACACACACACACACAGCAATGGGTTGAGCGTGAGTGGGAGAGAGTATATGTGCTTTTGTGCAAGCCTGTGTATGTGTGTGTGTGTGTGTAATATATGTGGGATGTGTGTGTGTATGCATGCATGGGTGAGAGAGAGTGTGTTTTTGCATGCCATGTGTGTGTGCTTGTGTGTCTGAATGTGTGGGGTGTGTCTGTGTATTTATGTGTGCGTAACAGATAGAGAGAGAGAGAAAGAAAGAAAGAAATAAAGAAAGAAAGAGAGAGAGAGGGGGGGGGGGAGAGAGCATTTATGTATGCATGTGTGTGTGTGTGTGTGTGTGTGTGTGTGTGTTTGTGAGAACGCAGCTGCTGGGCACTGCAGCTTAAGGTGTGGCTGCAGAGGAGGCTGAGCATGCAGCCCATGAAGCAGCGAGATAAACTGCAGCGCCTCACACCAACAAACAAACAAACAAACAAACAAACACAGTCAGATACCGCAGAGCCTCACACCAACAAACAAACACAGTCAGATACCGCAGAGCCTCACACAAACAAACAAACAAACACAGTCAGATACCGCAGAGCCTCACACCAACAAACAAACAAACAGTCAGATACCGCAGAGCCTCACACAAACAAACAAACAAACAGTCAGATACCGCAGAGCCTCACACCAACAAACAAACAAACAAACAAACACAGAGAGGTAAGGAGGCGCATGAGCTCATTTTAATTCCAAAGGCCAAAGGAACTTTATCAGGATGCCTAGTATCCTGGATAAAAATATGCCTGCCTCTATGGCAATTTAACATAGGGGTGCCAATACATATGACGCCTGTATTTTAAGGAAGAACATTTATTTATTTATGATACATTATTCATTCACAAAGAAAATTGGTGTCCTTAAAAGTTGGATATTTCCTCATTTTTTTACTTAAGGCATTAAGATAAATTTCCAAAAGATGATTTTATATTCCTCTTTTTAGTCAACTTTAGCATGGATGCCAACACTTTTAACCATCACTGAACATACACACACACACACACACACACACACACACAAGCAAGCAAGGCAACACCAACATTCTCAAACCCACAGTATCCTCTTCGCATGACTGATCTGAACCTGCTGTACACCCTCTCTCTCTGAACCTGCTGTACACACTCTCTCACTCTCACTCTCACTCTCACTCTCACTCTCACTCTCACTCTCACTCTCACTCTCACTCTCACTCTCACTCTCACTCTCTCTCTCTCTCTCTCTCTCTCTCTCTCTCTCACTCTCTCACTCTCTCTCTCTCTCTCTCTCTCTCTCTCTCTCTCTCTCTGTCTCCTACAGTCCTACCACCCTTCAGCTACTAAGACTTGACAGTCCAAATCACTACGAGCAGCATAATGACAAAAGGCTAAGAGAGCCTCTCCAACCTCCTCTAAGACTCTTCTACTCTCAAGACCGCATTCCTGATACCCCAAAAGAGGCAGAGTGGAGGTGTTTTACCCCTGGGGAGGGGATGGGGTAGATTATACTGTAGAGTGGGTAAGGAGAGGGACACACTCTGATGAGACACTGTGCTAGACTCTGTTCTCTGGCTGTGCCTGTCTGCTGTAGAGAGGCCAGTACACAAATGTATAGATACCTGCATGAGGTCATTGGCAAACAGCATGCAAACAAGCACACACACACACACAAACCAGAGAGACACACACACACACACAAACAAACAGAAATGAGCACACACACACACACACGCTCACACACACACACACACACTCTCACACACACAAACGAGAGAAACACACACACACACACACACACAGTAGAAAAAGTAAATACACACGAGAGAGAAACACACACATAGACACACTAGCACACAAGCGCGCACACTTGCATACACAAACAGCAAGGCCACAAGCCTGCCTCTCGATGATGTCAGTGTCCTCGCGGCAGTAATAACGACAGTACAATGAAGCTATTGATTTACGATGGCAGCGGCTAAGCAAACCATCCAGCAGAAACGCAAACAATCAATTCCAGCCAGAGATGCGCTCATTTATTATGAAAAGAGACCTACGGAGGCACAGAAGGCGAACAGAACAGCCAGCCCAGCACAAACAAGCATCATGAGACTAACAGCAAGGTTATGACACGGGGCACGGGGCCAGGAGCATCATGGGTAATCTGAAGGTCTCCCAGGGACGGGTGTGGAGCGGAGGCGTACCTGATGATGGCGAACATAGAGTTGAAGTTCTTGCACTCGCGGCAGTGCAGGGCGATCTTGATGAAGAGCTTGATGGTCTTCATGCGCTTCATGGTGTTAGGCTCGCGCAGGATCTCCGTGGCGACCCAGAACGTCTCCTGGTTGATGATCTCCTCGAACTGCTTCAGGTGGGTCAGGCCGGCGTCATCTCTCGCCACTCTGTACGTGCCGTCCAGCTTGAAGAGGTCCTCCAGGTACTCGGTGGACTCGATGTTGCGGAAGAGGTCGAAGTCGCGCATGGAGAGCTGGGCGGCCAGCTCCACGGTGCTGAGCTGCAGCAGGCTGATCTGGCTCTCGCGCAGCAGCTCCTGGGCGTCATCGTCTGAGCACAGCGTCTCAGTCTCCATGTTGTTCTTCAGGTAGTACCTGAGGAGGAGAGACAGAGAGAAAGCGAGAGAGAGAGAGAGAGAAAAGAGAGACAGAGAGGGAGAAAGAAAAAAAGAAAAGAGAAAGAGAGGGAGTGAGAGAGGAGTCAGCACAAACCTGGCAAACCGCAGCACAGTCTTACCCATTAGCGCAATTGAGGGCCACGGTGGAATGAACAAACATGTGGTGCAAAACAAACATCTCATTTGAGATAGAAGACTGAAAAACCTCAACCTTTCACGATGAAGTCAGCAAAGTCCCAAAGTCCCAGTCTACATCTGGACTGTGTTTTCTTTGAGAGACAAACTCCAGGCTTAAGCAGTCCACAGACACACCAAGAGCAAATGTGAAAGGCTTTAAGAGCACTACATTTAAACAGTGTCTCCATTGAGCCTGGCCACAGTAGAGGCTGGACAATGAATGCAGCACTTTCAGACTGCAGTGAGCACTCATTCTGGAGTAAATGCAGCACTTTCAGACTGCAGTGAGCACTCATTCTGGAGTAAATGCAGCACTTTCAGACTGCAGTGAGCATTCTAGAGCACTCATTCTAGAGCACTCATTCTAGAGTGACTGCAGACTGTAAGATGGAGCACTACTGTCAGGCAGGGAAAGCCGGCTGCTCTGCTGCAGCCTGCCCTGATGACAGGAAACTTGTAAAAAAATCCAAAAATAAAATGAAATAAATAAATGCACGGGATGATGCCAGTTGTAATGTAAAATCAAGCGGCGTAAATGACTGTGTTTGCGTATGCTTCTTTGCCCTTTAGATGTCTGTAAAACATTTGTACAGCCATTAGAAGCCTGATTTGTTAGTTCAGTAGTATTGGTAATGTGCACACTGTGCGTGAGTGATGAGGCTGCCGGGGGAGCAGTAAGGAAGATGTCTCCTTCTCGGAGCTCCCAGTGCTGGTGATGCATTTCCCCAGGAGACAAGACGCCATCTTTGCTGATGCTGATGCGCTCTCTCTCTCTCTCCCTCTCTCTCTCTCGTTTCTGGGAGAGAGTCCAAGAGCAGCAGTTTGGAACCCGGGTGTTAATGGAGTTGTAATAGGAGGAGGAGGACTGCCGTTTGTGGGGAAAAAACTGGGGAGCGGAGCGCAGCACTGTGAACAGTAATACTTCAACGCCAACACACACGCCTGAATGCCTGCAAACAAGCTGACACCGGTGACAGCAGCAGCAGCAAAAAAAAAATAAAAAAAATATTCTCCATTCTGAACGCTTTTAAAAGGGGGCTTTGAGGAGACAAAGGTGTAAATTAATGGACCGGTTCCCATGAGCGGTTCCCATGAGCAATGCACACATATAATATTTTTTAGCCAGGCTGGTGCATATTTTATGAGGAGCAGGGGGATCATAAAGGGCTGTGGAACGCTGGCACTGAGGGTGGAAGGTGAGGGTCTGTAATGGAGGTCGCATCCATCACCCCTGAATATGAATATCTCATCCCTCCCCTGAGAAACATGCTACCTGTAGGAAGCCCTTAATCTCCACTATACTATTACACATAGAGGGGCACTTAAAGGCACATTACGCAGGCTTTTATGTTTCTGTCAATGTCTGGACATATATTTTCATACAGTCATTGGGATTTTTAGGTACTAATACATACCCTATATGAAGTTTGAATATAATTTATAGCCTATATGAAGACACAAAGGTTAGATAAAAAAGCATCCTTCATTCCCTCCAGCAGTTTTGGGATTTGGGATTTGGGGGCTGAAATGCCTGAGATAGCATGCTAGGTAGCCTTCATCAGTTCCAACAGGGCTGTTGCTGCTGGATGTAATGGGCTGGGAGTTCACAAGTCTGTAGGCTTTTAGCTATATAACTTTTACACATAACGTTTTAGTTTTATTTTAGTTTTAGACATGAAAAGGGGAAAAAAAGTGAGAATCTCTGCCACATTAGGACATGATGTGCCCTGAGTGAGCAGGTATTCGGGTGCGATATCCAATCTGTTCTTGTGAGACACTGACCGCATTGAAGGGCTATAAATCCCCCTGCTCTTGTCTTCCCCTCATCCTGTGTGTGGATGTGTGTGTGTGTGTGTGTGTGTGTGTGTGTGTGTGTGTGTGTGTGTGTGTGTGTGTATGTGTGTGTGTGTGTATGTGTGTGTGTGTGTGTTGGCTGGCAGTGGGCACTCTGCGTGCGGGTAATGGTATGTAAATGTATGCTTGGGCAGTGGCCCTGGCTGGCTCGACTGTGGATAACGCTGGACAGCGTGTCTGCTGTGGGGCGGCGCCAAGAGATGAAATATTCATGCTAACCTAGTTGGACGGAGACAGCAGAAGCGCAGGGCATGGGAGTGTGTGTGTGTGTGTGCGCGCGCGTGTGTGTGAAGGGGGGTGTCGAAGCAGCTTGGCAGCCAACATGGAGGGAATCACACCTATTTTCTCAACTCAGATACACTTTGACAGCGGGATGTTTATTTGTATGTATGTGTGTGTGTGTGTGTGTGTGTGTGTGTGCCTGTGTGTGCGTGTGTGTGCGTGTGTGTGTGTTGTGCGTGCATGTGAGGGAAGTGTGTGTGTGTGTAAGTATTTGCATAAGTATGTGTTTACATGGCTCTCTTTTTATGTAAGCATATTGTGTATATTGTGTGCATGTGTGTGTGCGTGTGTAGGGTGCCATTGTTGTGCTCTTGTGTGCGACTCTGTGCGTGTGTGTTTGTTTGTGTGTGTGTATGTGTGTGTGTGTGTGTGTGTGTGTTGGAGGGGCAGCTCGTGACGCACCTGCCGTTGAGCTGGATGCGGTCGGCGAGTTTGGAGAGCTGGTCAGGGAGCCGGCGCTGCTTGATGACGCCCTCCGGGCTGATGGACACCTCGCACAGGGAGTAGGTGTCCGACGCCGCCAGCAGCCCAAACTCGTTGACCACGTGCGACACCACGTCCTTCGCCGTCGTATCCTTGCTGATGATGATGTAGCAGCTCTGCTGGTCCGCCTTGAACACGCGGATCACCTGGTCTGGAATGTCTGGGCGGGAAAGAAGGGGGACATAGATGGCCGTCAGTGGACAAGCAATACACTCCAATCAACCTCCAGTCCAAAAACTCAATGGCAACTCCGGCCTTCATGGGTCATGTGCTGAGGCTGGACCCAATTTGCTCCATCTGTCCAGTCCGGTGTAGAGACACTTAACACAGAGATGGCAGGAGCACCTAAAGACCTTTCTTCTTTCTTTCTGCTCCTCCTCGCTTGATCCTCTCTTTTCTCTCTCTCTCTCTCTCTTCCCTCTCCTCCTCCTCTTTTTTCTTTCTCTCTCTCTCTTCCCTCTATCCTCCTCTCCTGTCATTCTGCCCGTTCTTTCTCTGAGATCCATGAACAGAAAGTTCTAGAAGAAACTCGTCTGACGCAGTGCTCTGGTCTACACTACACGGCCAGTATTATGCTCGCTATGGTGTTCATCTGAGACTACAGAGCCGACATGGAAACAGGGAGAGCAGTTGTATGCAGAGTGTGCTGTTTACTAAACACTAAACGCTGAGAAAGGCCTAAAGCCAAGCGCATCCATCTGGACAAGCGCTGCTAAAAACATCCTACGCCGCTCACTCGAGAATACTGATCTGCTCAAATCAAGGCTGGACACAGTGTTCTCGAAATTGTGGTTATATTATTCTGCATTTACATGTTGAGAAATATCAAATGTATCTAGAACATTCTTTTCTTTTACACAAGGACAAACTCTGGCAATCGTTATCACTGGCACAGATTGATTAATCTAAAGAGTAGCTTATGTTGGTTACTCCTTGTGAGGAATGTATTGATTATTTTGTATTGATTATTTTGCTCAAATGTACCATCCTTTCTTGCTGAAGGCTATCGCAGCACTCAAAGAATGCTTAATAAAATCACATACTCTGCCACTTCAGAGCAACTCTTGGCTGAGAGAAGTGTCCGAGACTCTAAGGCGGGGATTACATTAGCCAGCGGCAGGTTTCCTATTGTTCTCTATGGTTCGGCAGCTATGGTTCTAGCGTTGAACAAGCTGAGCGTTGAACTTGGTTCAACTTTCAAAGCGCAACGCGAGCGTATTCAATTGACAAACCGTTTGTGTTGCTTAGGAACGAGATAAAACTTATTATGGTCTCAGCGTTGCGTTACGTTTGCCGCTTGCCGCTGGCTGATGTGATCCTCCCCTAAGGGTGGAGATATAGACAGGCAGCAAGCACAGAGAGAGAGGAAGAGGAGACAGAGTGCATGTTAAACAGGGTTCCCACTCTTAAGTCAAATGTAAAATTCCATGACGTTTCCCTGACTTTCCCTGACAAAAAAACCTGAATTTTCATGACTTACTTTATAATAAATAGTACAATATACGGACCAATGATTTCAGAGCAGCCACTTAGCGTTCAAGAATCGCATACTTTTTTTTATGAATAAATGGGTATTGAATAAATAAAGTTGGGCTTTTCAAGCAAGCAGCAATGCTAATAATGGAAATAAATTAGTATTAATGCAATTGGGCAAGTCAATTTCAAACTGCTACTACAAAATTCCCTGATATTCCATGACTTTGCCCCAAAAATGATGTAATTCCCTGACTTTCCATGTAATAGACTCCAGAAATTCCATGCCCCGTGGAAACCCTGGTAAAAGCACTGGGTCATGCATGTCACGGCTCACACACACACACACACACACACACACACACACACACACACATCAGACAGAGAGGAATGCACTTCACATGCACAGTACAGTACACGAGTTATCAAGGACATATGGAAGTGAAGGCAACATAAAGAAGACTTGTCTATCCATGGACATGGACCTGTCCATAGAACACATGCACATGAGCCAAACAGAGCCGAGCAGAGGAGTGTATCAGGGAGCACACACATGGATCACTGGCAAATACACAGGTAGAAGTGTACGTCCACTCCAGTCCACACTGGGAGCAGGTAAAGGTAAACCAGAAAAAAAGGATAAGTCGTGTCTGATGATGTATAAGATGATGTATAAGAGTCTGATGATGTATAAGATTGCTAATGATGTTTGAGACTTTAATGTTTATTGTGCAACATTTAATAAGGAGAGAGGGGTGTGTGTGTGTGTGTGTGTGGGGTGGGCAGGATAATTTTAGCTGTGTATGTAATATAGCTCTAATCCGTTGAGAACTTGCACATTAAAATATCTTAATGGGAGCAAGAAAACCTGTGTGTGGTGTGTGTGGACATTTATCCTTGT
>NC_055961.1:21819993-21839993 GCF_018492685.1 Alosa sapidissima
ACTCAACTCACCACTCATAACAAACATCCTCAAGTAGTACAGTTTAGTCTACGGTGCAGAGTACGCATCCTTACCGAATATGTTGGTCTTTACAGTCAGGGAAAGGTGTGTGTTATTCCTCAGGATGTCCATGGCCTTGGAATAGGAGATGTTCTCAAAGTTCTGCCCATTGATCTCCATTATCTAGAACCATAAAGAAGAGCACATCAGAGCAAGCATGATCAACCTCCATGTGTGAAAACACTCGACTATCCCCCTTCTAGAACTGTCACTGGATTCTATGCAAGTAGCTAACTAACATGTCCTTGTCACACTGTAGCTTGATTGTTTCCTTTTTTGTAAGTGGCTTTGGATGAAAGCGTCAGCTAAATGACTAAATGAGTTTGGTCCCAAAACGCAATATCCACCACTTTAATGAATTTTCATAATCATTTCTTTACATTTTGTTTTTCAAGTTATTTCAGTAGAACTGTAATTGGGTATTGTTATTTGATTTATCTTTACTCAATCAAAACAACACAACTGCAATTGTATTGATATAACCTGAAATACACAATTAAACAGCCTGACTTTTGAATGTTTTCAAAAACGGAGATATAGACCAAACTCTTCAAATGTAAAACAGTACACGGTGGAGTGTCACCAGCTGTGAGAGCAGGCAGGTGGAGCGATGACGAGGACTGCTGCTGGCGATATCTGGAGCCTCACCTGGTCACCTCGCTTGAGGCCGGCCTCGGCCGCCTTGCTGCCCTCCTCCACGGCCTCCACGAAGATGCCGAAGCCGCGCTCGCTGCCGCCCAGCAGGGAGAAGAGCAGCGGAGATTCGCGCGAGGGCTTCTGCAGGGTCACCTGCCGCCACTTGGCTTTGGCAGCGCAGGCGATGTTCAGTAGCCGCAGGTGGCCCTTCATCTTCTACTCACACACACACACACACACACACACACACACACACACACACACACACACACACACAAAAGAAACACAGTCACTCAGATCTCACATTAGAACGACCATAACAGTTACATTAAGTTGACATGTTGCCATTATAGTCACATAGACACAAAGAGCCGTGAGTTTCACCTATAACATGTTCCTGTATTTGATCTATATTAGGAGCAGTGAGCACTCTCACACAACTGGACAAGCTTTAATCTAGCACTGACCACAGACCTTCTTCTTCTTCCCTGGACTTCACTTCACTCTAATCTGTGCAAGTACAAGTGGTACTTATTGCTGCACCAACATGTCCTAGTCTGTCCAAGTGGTACTTATTGCTGCACCAACATGTCCTAGTCAAACTGCACCTGTGTTGTTCCCTTTTTTCATAAAGTCACTTTGCATAACAGCTCAGCTAAATTACTAAATGTAAATGTAGGAAAATAGCGCAGTGGGCACACACACACAAGGAGCAGAGGGCAGTGGACACACACACACACACACGAGGTGGAGAGGGCAGTGGGCACACACACACACACGAGGAGCAGAGGGCAGTGGACACACACACACACACGAGGAGCAGAGGGCAGTGGACACACACACACACACACACACACACACACACACACACACACACACACACACACACACACACACACACACAGGGACAGAGAGAAATAGGCAGCAGGAGTAGCCCACCCAGGGAGCAGAGCAGCATCACAGATGGCATTTCATATAAAACTAGAATAACGTCGTTAACAGTTGTAATAACGGGACGTTTGAGCCCACCCTCACTCAGGACGGTCAAGGACAAGCTGGTGTTGGTGGTGACCGGTGTAATGGGTACAGCACACAATGTGGAGTCCCATAGAAATAGTGCATACGGTCAGCATTCCTTTGGCTATTCTTGATATAGAAGCATCGTTGAATTAAATACCAAGTGTAACTATCCTGACACTAAACACTCAGGGCCAGATGTACGTACATTTGCGAACGTAGCGTTATCAACGTCATGGACACACCGCAGATTACGAACGCTGTCAGACCCAAGTTTCTGTCGTATTTATCATTCGTTCAATCCTTAGTGTAAACTGCGCCTTTCTCTGCCTTTCTCCGCCCATAAACGCAATTTACAAATGTCCACTACTGAATGGCAGCACCTACATACAAGCGCAGTTTTAACTGATGACAACATTAAAAAGAATCAAACATTTAGCGATCATGAAATAATACCATACAAGATGTAAACAAGCAGGGAGATAATGAAGATCAGTAGTTCTACTCCAACTACTTGTGCACGTAGGCTATGGAAGATTGGTCAAATCTAGCAAGTAGGAAAGTTTAAGTGAATGACGTGAGAGTGAAAGTAAGACATTCGAAAGGCTAACGAAAGTTGAGGTTGCTTTTGGTAGTACAAATACTTTCACCACAAAAACTGGTGCTCTAAATAGCGATTCTGTTGTCTTTGAAAAGTTCTCTTATTGACGCATTGAACTGCAATTTGGATTAACACCTGCTTTTACAAGGCGGAAGTATTTAGGCGCAGAATAGACGTGCGCTTTCAGGCACAGTCTTTGTACATACCGCGGAATACATAATTAGGCGCTCTTTACTCTTCCCCTCCCATCTTTTTACGCTAAACTCACACTTCCCCCTGGATCCTCCCATGAATGCATATGCATGACATGACAAACGCAATCTGCCACTTTCAGCTCCCGCGACAGGCAGTTTGCGCTTTTACATCATTGCGGCCTGTTTGTACATACCTCGCAATGATTTTACACGCACATTGCGAAACAAATACGCCCGAAGTGGGCGCAAAAGCGTTAGTACATCTGGCCCTTACTCTTTTCTGTCCCACTATTAGATAATGACTGAACCATTAGTTATGAATGGCTTTATTAATGAATAATAATAATAATTTATAGAATTACTATCACGTAACTGGCGCTGCTTAACGCTGATAGTGTTTTGCAGAGCCCTCTATCTGATAGCTTTAACAGGGACTGCCAGCATGCTCTACCACTGAGCCATTAAAGAGTTATCTTCACAGGCATCAACAGGAAGTCAGAAAAGAGGTCAGCGTGACACACGCGCATGCATGCACGCACGCACGCACGCACACACACACACACACACACACACACACACGTGCGCTCTTTGAAGAGTGTATGATGAGCACCACTCATCACTCACCTCTTTTTCAAGATGCTTCTCAAAGTCCTCCAGGAACTGGGTCATTTCTGGGTTCCCTTCAAAGTCGTTGAAATGGTTGTTCACCCACAAGAGCACTATTCTCGTGACCTGCACAGAGACCGCGGCAGACGAATAGAGTTTAACCATCAGAGGATTGCAGAAAAGCAAAAGGATTTGGGGGGAAAAGTCTGAGACGGAGCAACAACTTTGAGATACAGATCAGACTAAATCAAATTATCACTGATTTTCTACTTCCTCTCTATGGTCGATAGTCAAACACACATCAACTGCTTTTGTTGGCTGTTGAATGCAAATACTGCTTATAGCAGGGTATTGGTATCAAGAGGTCAAATATGAAAATAACCAGAGTTTATATTAATTTTGTTTACATTTAAAGCAAAGAGCAAATAACAGTTAGTTTTAGTTAAGTAATGGTCACACACACACACACACACACACACACACACACATACCGTGTCTCGGAGGGTGTCCATCTTGAACCATTCCAGCAGCTTGCGGCCGACCTCCATGGGGCTGGACAGGAAGGTGCGGTAGGTCAACAGGAAGTCCTCAATGTAAGTGGGGTCCACCACCGACGGCTCCTCCACAAGGTGCATGATCAGACGCTCTGGTGTCCCCTGGGAACACACACCCGGGATCAACATGAGTCCACACACACACACACACACACACACAGATACTAGAGACAGAGACCAGTCCAGACACACAACAGCTACTCTGCACTTGGGCCTCGGTGAACAGCATGTGTTATTATGAGGGCATCTTTAGTGAGAGGCAATTTTTTAAGGAAACTGACAGCCATCACATGACTAGAGTGATTGTAAAGGAAACCAGAATTGTTTGACACTTACAGGATTAGAAACCAACACTCAATTCAGAACTGTATACTGTCCACAAAAGGGAGAACTGATATATATATATATAAAAAAACATAGCAATAGAAAATGAAAGATAAAAAATATATTACTTCATCAAAATTCCCTACTGCCAAAACTAAGCATGTGCAATTCATTTCACATGCCATTCACTGTGTGGCAATCTAACACAAAGGAGTACTTCTGTAAAAGGTCCCTTTAGTTTCTCCTACTCCTAAACAGCCCCTCTCAGAGAGAACCAGTCACATGAGGGACAGCACAGCAGAATGAGGAAAGCACAGGGTTGCTCAAAGCTCAAGATAAACAACAAGGCAGGTGACGTGTGTGTGTGTGTGTGTGTGTGTGTGTGTGTGTATGTGTGTGTGTGTGTGTGTGTGTGTGAACGTGTGTGTGTGTGTATGTGTGTGTGTGTGTATGTGTATGTGTATGTGTGTGTGTGTGTGTGTGTGTGTGTGTGTGTGAACGTGTGTGTGTATATGTGTGTGTGTGTGTGTGTGTGTGTGTGTGTGTGTGTGTGTGAACGTGTGTGTGTGTATGTATGTGTGTGTGTGTATGTATGTGTTGGTGTGTGTGTGTGTGTGAACGTGTGTGTGTCTGTGTATGTATGTGTGTGTGTGTGTGTGTGCGTGCCCCCCTCCTTACCCCCCCCCCCTCACCTTGATGACGATATGTCCCTTGCGTGTGCCGCTGCGGTCCAGCTCGCGGTGCTCCTTCACCATGACGATCTCGCCCTCCTCCTCCACCTTGTGCGTGTTCTTCTCCACATGGTTAAGGATGCGCCAGTAGTCCTCTTGGGCGATGCACACAAACTGGTCCACAATCACATGGGGACACTTAGTGAACTTGTAGTAAAGCAGCACGCTGCTCCTGACCAGCGTCGGGTACTCAAACAGCAGCAGGGCAGACTCATAGTACCGAGACATGGACACTGGAGACGTTTCGCTACCTGAGGAGACGCCACTCTCGTGCACACCTCTGCTGCATCCAAACGGAGACTACTGGCTATCTGAGGTGACCGCGCGCACTTCTCGGAATGTTACAAAGGGAAGTGCTGCGCGCGGGGTCGAAGGACCAGATCAGCTTTAAGGCAGAGAAGTGGTGAAACACACCCACTCACGCACACGCACTCACTCACGTTGTGCATGCACAGACACACAAACTCAAACTCGCTCTAAACCTATAAAAAGTCACCCTGTTGGTTCAACAGACATCGTCTTCCTGCACTATTTTAGGCGAAGGTCTCTCTTCTCTGTTCTGGTTCATGGTGAACTAACCACAGCACACTGCAGCTCAGTTGCAGTTCACACACAGGGCGGCCCAAGAGAGGGAGTGTCTCTAAAAGAGTGGCCACAGTTCATTGCTATTATCATTGCCATGAATTATACGGACTACATGAAATCATGTCATTCAGGAGCAGAGGTACATTTCAAAAGGACAGAGAATAGCAGAACCGAAAGAAGTATACAACAGTTGGTGTGTTAGGAAAAGAAAGCTATTGTCTCCTTCTTTAGATTTGCATTTTGTAAGTGGCTGCACATGCTAAAAACACGTCAAGATGTGATATTCTACCTGTGAAATAGGCAGTATTAGTATTACTAATATAAATGGGTTGTACAGGGTTAGTAATGACATTAATAAACTTAATATATACTGTATATACACACACACTTTTTACACACTTACACACACGCGCACACACACACACCAGCCTGAGGGCGTCTCACCTGGCAGTCGTCGCCTTTGGTGCGGACCAGGCCGCTCATGTACTGCTTGTCCAGGGAGGGCGAGATGCCGAAGCTGTTGCCCATGCACAGGATCTCCGCCCGGCCGTCGGGGTGGCTGATCTCCACCGAGCCGTTCACGATCACGTACCACAGGTCCAGCTGCGCGGGGGGAGATAGAGAGGGATGAGTGACGGCTGGACGCGCAGGCCAGCCCAGGTGTGTGGGGCTTATCCTGGGCGGCCACGCTGAAGCGAGAGGTCAGGTCAAGCCTGACGAGGAAGGCTCAAAGGGCCTGCTGCTCACCCCTAGACATTTGTAGTCGCCCTTATTATTATATAGCAATGTGGAATAAACAAAATACAACCTTACCCAACGTGAAAACTTAGTTCAGGATTCAACCAAACCTCACGCAATATTTCAGACCAGTGGGAAAGAGTGCTTATGCAGCAGATATTGCGGAAAAAAAATCCAAATATTGCAGTGGTGATGAACTGTTAACAGTATTAGTACTGATTATTGACTGAATCAAGGCGCGGTTTCACATTCATGCACTAAAGCACACATAAGCTCACACACAGACTCATGGTTCAGCTCATTGGCAACACAAACCCATCCAGAGAGAAGGCACAAACAGTGATCCCTCTTAGGGACATAACGTTACATACTGTATATTTTACTCTTTGGCCAAGAGGCTACTTATGTATGACATTTACAGATACACTAGGGATTAACCGTTTCATTTTTATTCACATACTTCTTTTAGTCACATTATTTTATGACTTCATTTTAGGACATTTTTTTTCAAATCGTCTATCGTTTCTTTTTCAGACATTGTCTTTTCAAATCGTTCTATATAGAACTGTCCTTCTGCAAAGCACTTTGAGTGTCAGCCACTGCGCGCAAGGTGCTCCAAAAATAACCATTTGATTGACTGATTTGACAGACAGCAGAGAGCACATGAGCCAGCTCTGCCTCCACTCCCCTCCTCTACCCACACCCCACAGAGACAGCACTTCAGATGGCTACATTGATGTCACGGCTGCCTCCATCAGTCCGGCACTGTCCACTTTTCAATCATGAATAATCCATGAACGAATCGCAATCCATATCACACATTTAGCGAGACACTAAGGCTCTACTACCAGATTAACTCCAATGGCTCAAGTGAACAGGAACCTCCAGAGAAAGAACATGTGAGTCTCTCAAAATGGCATTCTGGTGTATTAACACTGATAAGATGAAGGTCCTCTTTCCCCTTCACTCTCTTGACGGCAATGCTGTCTCCCCTGTGCGTTAATAAAATTGGTCTGGGAGTTAAATTTATTATTATGCTGTCACGCCAGCTTCGGTGCGCACTTCCTAAAAGATTTCCCTTTTAGGCAGGCATGTAAGTTAATTCATTATCCCAGCAGTCCGGCTTAATGATTGATGACACACGCCAACGCACAGAGCGCCACAAGCACACATAAGCACGTATCGTATACACCCCACACACACTCTCACACACACAAACACACACACACACACACATACCACATACACACATGTATACACCAGACACACACACTCGCACACATACACACACACACGCACAGTTTAAAGTGCTCTGCACAGCACCAGAGTGAAAGAGAGGGCTAAGATTGAGCATCATATAACACACTGCACTAATCAACACTGAGAAATGGAGAACGTTTCATTTAACATCTTGCTCAGTGTCCATCTGAGGTCATTTAACATTTCTGAAGTCTTTGTAGAATCCATATGGGATGGACTGCCACCACACTCTAGAGAAAAACACTTTGAGAGGACATGCCTATCGAGGGGTAATGTATGGATTAACTGAGTGATTGAGTATATTCATTTAATGGTAGTATAATTACATTATGCACTATTTCCAAGATATTGTATTTCCTCTAAGTGTAATCAAGTAATGATATATTTACTTCTGTCAGCCAAACTACGTAAGTACTCCACATATTTTCTAAAGCAGAGCCAACAAGGTGTATGTGTTAGTGCTCAGTTTGCACCTCGTTTGAGTGTGCTACGCTGGCTCACCTCTTGTCTGTCCTGCAGGATGACCGTGGCCGCCTGCTCCACCACCTCAAACACCATGACCGTGCAGAGCTCCCTCCTCACCGACATGGTCATGTTGGCGAACGCCGGCAGCTGGTGCATGAACTCCAGGAGCTGCTCTGTATGGGGACAGCAACAGGGGACAGAGAGAGAGAGAGAGAGATAAGGGAAGGGAGAGGGAGAGAAAGAGAGAAATAGAAGAGAAAGAGAGAGTGGGAGTGGGAAAGAGAAAGAAATGGGGAGGGTGAACGAGGGAAAGAAAGAGAAAGAGAAAGAAAAAAAGAGAAAGAAAAAAAGAGAGAGAGAGAGAGAGAGAGAGAGAGAGAGAGAGAGAGAGAGAGAGAGAGAGAGAGAGAGAGAGAGAGAGAGAGAGAGAGAGAGAGGTGAATGAGTTATTATCTGATAAGTGCAGGCACCACCTGTGGGGGCACAGTGAGTTCTCCCACACTTTTTCCAGACCTCTGCTGAAGCGCAGGCACTGCCCTAGAACAAGGTGACCTCAGCCTACATTCCACAGCCAGAGACCACCTTAATGGTGAACGGACAGAGAAGCACTCCGACAGACACAGACACAGACACAGACACAGACACACACACACACACACACACACGTCTCAGTGGGGCTGCAGAACAGGACTTCTTTTAAGCAGGGGCACCTGTGAACACTTTTGGACCCCTAAACAACCCACAGGCAATCTGGCCCGCCACCATCTACCTGCCCAGCGACTAGCAGCGAGTGAACCCGATGGCATTTGGCATCTTCCCATAAGTCCACGCAGGCCAGACTCACCGATGTCGTCATCGGTGCGGTCAGCCGGGTCCTTCTCCAGACACTCGCGCACCAGGTCTCGACCGAGCAGAGGGTCCGTTGCCCGCTCCAGGTCTTCATCTTCCTCCTCCTCTTCCTCAGAGTCCACGGCGGCCTCTGGCAGCCCTGACAGGTCCACATCTCCTATCTCGCTCTCTGTGGCCTATGGGACACATCATCATCATCATCATCATCATCATCATCAGCTGCAGCAGCAGCAGATTCACAAATATCTCAGTTCTTTATCTTTTTTTAATAACTTCTTGCAGCATAATAGGTTTCCATGCAGCATACTGACTGCCAAATTTCAACAGTGATATACAACCCATTTTGTTGGGTAGAGAACTTGTGGGAAATTAGATCTTTAAAAAAATAAATAAATAGAAAAAACCTAGCTGTTGCCTTTGTTATACACACATTCCAATGCCAAATTCCCTGGTCAAATTTCAAGCGGTCCAGAATCAATCAATCCCTTCAGTGCTACCCAACCCTCGTGCTTATGCACTGCCCCGTAAAATGGCGATGGCCGACTTCAACGTAGACTGAAATCCGCAGACAGGATTGTTGGCTACTGAGCTACAAGGGACCAGCGGCGGTGGTTTTCCTTCAGGTCCACCAGGAAGGCCTGAGAGTCAGAGGTAAGCGGTCCAGCTACAATACACGGAAGGGAGAGGGCCTATTGTTTTTTGGGGGGGGGGTGGGGCCTTCTTTCACATATTTGACCGGACTATTATGAAAATACTTTTTTTGTTGTTTGGAGGGTTTATCTTTATGCTCTCTTGGCTAATGTCGGGACAGGTTTCCTGCCTGAAGGCAGACAATTAGGAGAAGAGCGGCAGGGCAGGTTAATAAAAGCAGAGGGCCCCTGCACCAGGCATCAGATAAAGACGTGTTCTCACGGGCCTGGAGACAGACGAGCAGCGCAGCGCAGCGCAGCGCGCCGTGCGTGTAGACACCAGCTGAGCCCCTGAGATGAATGACTGGGAGAGATAGTGATAGTGAGGGAGAAAGTGTGGAGCCTATCAGCAGGAGTGGGATAAGGCCGAGCACAGCTCCAGCTCTCTCTCTCTTTCTCTGTCTCTCTCTCTCTCTCTCTGTCTCTCTCTCTCTCTCTTGCTGTCTCTCTCTCTCTTGCTGTCTCTCTTTCTCTCTCTCTCTCTGTCTCTCTCTCTTTCTCTCTCTCTCTTGCTGTCTCTCTCTCTCTCTCTCTCTCTCTCTCTGTCTCCCCGCATGCAGGGTAGGAGGGGTAATGATTTTAAATGATCATGACAGCCCGGGGAAGATTAGGGAGGCCCGCATCTCCTCACTGCCAGGGCCAAAGATACAAAGGTTGTTCCGCAGGCACAAATACCGTCTCAACGGCATTAGTTCAAGATATGGACAGTTTTGTTTTGTTTTCTATCCCTTTTATCATTTTTTAATGTCTTTGCATATATTCATGTACACACTGAAATAGGACAACAACAAAAACAGAGAGAGGGGAGAGTGGGAGAGTATCAATCAGTCACGTAATGGGAGGGCAAGTCGAATGTACTATATAAAGCTTTAGGATGTGCTGAAAGGGATGGAGGGGGGTGCGGGGGCTGTGTGTGTGTGTGTGTGTGTGTGTGTGTGGGGGGGGGGGTTGTTGGTATGAGCTTCCTTTTTACGCCAGCAGCCAGAGAGACAGACAGGTAAACAGGGAGACACCTTTCCTGTCTGCTGCCCACCAGGGAACATTAAAGAGGACTACAGCCAAGACCTTCAGCTCCACTCACCTCTACAAGACACACATTAGTCTCTGTCTGCTCTGGACAATCAAATCACAGTCACTGCAGTCGGCCTCTGGTCCACTTTCCAATACAAAAGACTCTGACAGCGCCTTTTGATGTTTCCTCATTTTAATTATTTACTATGAGCTTTTGTTTGACGGAGGATGGGCCCTACCTGATAGATATCCGATAGGCTGCTGCTGCCGGAGTCACTGGCGATGCTGCACCCTGATTGGCTGGGAGCCATGTGCATCATCTGCTGGTGGGGGTGGTCTGTGAGATGCATTTTGTTGAGGTCTCCAGGAAGCTGTGGAGAGACAGACAGACAGACGGTCAGACGGTCATACAGTCAGACAGACAGAAACAGGCAGGAATCTCAGTAACATCTCACTGTAGTACGGCATCATAGGCCACACATTCAGCAGACCAACCAGAAGGCTCACACGGTCAAGGCCATCCAGACAGACAACACAGACAGACACAGCCACAGATACAGACACACACACACACACACACACACACACACACAACAACACAGCTGTAAATATTAGAAATCACTCTCCCTCTCCCCCTTTCTCTCTAGGAACAGGCCGCAGCTCTTGCGTTTGACAGCTGACCTATGAGAGCGGCTCTGCCCCAGCACCGTCCTCCCCCCGGCTCATTCACCGTAAATCTGACGGTAGCCGACGCCGCCGGTTCCCTCTTTACGACCCCACAGCCCCCCCCCGCAGCGTCTGTTATGACAGTGGCCCCATCAATATGACAGCACGGCCGCTTCAGGGCAAGGGACTGAAGAGCACATTCTTCAAAACATAAACACACACACACACTCACTCACACACACACACACACACCCTTAAACGCACTGATGCGTGAAAGCAAAATGCCATTGAGGTAGAAATATACCAGCTTATAGTGCGATAACAACAATATGTCAAAAGGTCTTGGGCAATACTGATACGTCACCATTACCAAGTGTAAGTAATAACTAGGTGGACTAAAAAGGTGAGCGCATGTTAAATATCAATTAGAAAAAAGAAAAAACAATCACACAAACACTTTTTTTCTCAACTCAACCTGCCTCTGAGCTACACGGAGGTAAGATACAAATCTCCATATGTTTTCAACCAATTTTTAATATTCAATTCAGCAAAATATTCTGCTGCAGCAGCAGCGAATAAATCACCATGAGGGCTCCTTGGCCTTGCTTATCTGAAAGAACAGAATTTAGCTAAATTCTGCACCGTAATGAAAAGCATAGACAGCGAAAACAGAACAAAACGAAAACAGAGGACATCCCGGAACAATACCGAAAAACAATCTGGACACAGAGACAAAGGAACACCCTCAGCCACATTCACACCACCTACACAAAGTCCACACAAAGTAACGGCTAAACGAAAGCATAGTTTTAGGCGAAAACGGAAGCAAGCCAAGGTCTTACCGGGCCGAAGTGCACCTGAGACTCTCTACGACAAAGGCCCACGCCGCAGCACACCTCATCCATGGCAGCATCGTCTGAGAGCCTGAACGCTAGCGTCCAGACAAACCTTAGCCACCTACATCACCTCCAGAGTAGTCATGCCAACATGCAATATTTAATATGCTCAGTCTACATGGGCGACGCCACTTAGCCCCCCATTGGCCCCAAACACACACACACACACACACACACACACACACACACACACACACTTACCAGGAGCAAAGGGGAGGGGTTATTACAGAGCGATCCTCATTCTAACCCTCAGTTGACCACTTTAATATCACTTTAATATCCACGCCTATAAGTTCATGAGGCAACATCCACTACACAGCTTAAGAGCGGAGGAGCATTATAAGGGTCCCAGAGAGAAAGCCGGTGGAGCTTTGATCCCGTTCCAGACATCCAGCACGGCGGAGCAGCCATAAGGGTCTCCACCCAGATGGACGTGACGGAGGAGAGGAGAGGAGGGCTGCGCGCACAGACTGGAGGAGCGGGGATATGAATAATAGAGCAGCGCGGCTCCATCAGTCCAGTCGTCCACGGGACTCTCTCAAAAACACACACAAAGCACCTCCAAATGATAACTGTGCTGTCTCAATGTCCATGCTGTGCGTCATGCTTTTGTTGAGAGCCAACAGTACCTCTAATGCAGATGCAAGAGAAAGCCAATCTAGATGGGGTATAATAAACATATTATATCCATATCTCCATCTCAATCCTGAATGGGAAACAAAGGCCTCTACTGGAGGGGCTAGCCATACGTGCTAAAGACTAAAGAGAGTATTTTCACTCGTACAAACAGTAACCTCACTGTCGGTTTAAGCCTAAGAGGTATTGACAGTTAGAGATATTGACCGAAGATGGATCACACATTTCGCCAGCGGATCTCAAGAGGGGATCTGATCGATGCACTGGCCGCCCTTTCCCCGTCAGTCAAGTCCAAGCTCGAGGCACCCTGCTCCGGTAAAGGCCGTCAATCAGGAGGCCGACTGCGCTGCCTGGCATGGATGCAATGACGTCTGCCTCTGTATGTGGTGTGGTGTGTGAGTGTGTGTGTGCTGTTGTCAAGATAGGGAAGTTAATGACATACTGTAGTCTCCCCCTAGGAGCATTAGATGTGACAGAGAGGCTGTGCTAATTGCTGTAGTCTTGCAGCGCTCTCACACACACACACACACACACACACACACACACTTTCATCCAGTTCCCTTAATTACACTCAGGGTCTTCGCCCGCCCCACTCCCACCCACCGACACCGCCAGCCAGGGGGTCCCCCCCGCTCCACATGAATAAATGATTAGGGCCGCGAGATTAAAAATGAATGTCAACTCCATGGGTTTCCACACAGATCTGTCACTTCAACAAGCCATGCGAGGATAGAGGGGAATTCATTTCCAACTCAAACATTCGACATCAACCGCTCCTCTGGATCAAGTTGGGGACTTCTTGGCTTCAGAAATAAAGTGCACAAGAAGAACTTCAGCGAAAGAGGGACAGTGAGTGAGGATTTCCCAATATACGAATGGCAGTAAATGAAATCACTCTTCCCCTCTGTGACGGGCATACTCATTCTCATTCCCCAATCCCAAATGTTGTCCAAACGTTGCGTTGAGTGAATAGGGGGTGATTTAAGATGAGGCTCTCTGATATCTGATATCTAGGCTATAGACTATAAGTGTGAAAATAACACAAGGATAATAACAAGGCAAGATTCCTGAAGTTGTAGACGTTCTGGTGAGGATACAGCAGAACATAAGAGAGAATGTGTGTGTGTGTGTGTGTGTGTGTGTGTGTGTGTGTGTGTGTGTGTGTGTGTGTGTGTGTGTGTGTGTGTGTGTGTGCGTGTGTGTGCGTGTGTGTGTGTGTGCGTGTGTGTGTGTACACTAAGGTGGAACACTTCCAGTTCTTGATCGTGCGTTTCCTCTGGTTGACATCCAGTTCAAAAGGTGAACAGAAGCCACAGAGGGCGCTGCTCACAAAGAAGAGCTCTGGGAATTTCCCCTCTAAACATCAAGCAAGGGCAGTGCTGTGTGTGTGTGGTTGTGTGTGTGTATACAGTATAGTCCGTGTGTGTGTGTTTTATATATATATATATATATATATATATGTGTGTGTTTGAGTGTGTGTGTGAGTGTGAGTGTGTGTATGTGTGTGTGTGTGTGTGTGTGTGTGTGTGTGTGTGTGTGTGTGCCTTCGTGAGAATGTGTGTGTGTGAGAATGTGTATGTGTGTTGTGGCAAACACTGGATATTTCATTAACACACTTCCCTATTGGTCTCCCACTGGAATTCAAAACAGCAGGAATTCACGGTAAAAGCAACAATAGCCGACAGAGAGGCGGGCAGCGCACACTGGACGGTCCGATAGTGGAAGAACGGCACTAGGACAGCATGCCAACATCCGCACAGTAATATGACACAGGATTTGAGTAGGCCATCACAGCCTGATTGTACACCGATAACAAAAGGCAACGGGGATGAATGACCGTAAACAATACCAGATGAGAAAACACACAGAGGTGCCTATCGCCATGGTGATCAGAAGTGTAACATTTCTACAACTCTGGACATTAATGACTAGTAAGCTAAATCCTCAGCTTCAAATTTCACAATCTGAGGGCAAAAACACCTCACAGAGGCATTGGACGGTACCTCACTCCTCCAAATCCATAGAAAGCAACGCTATGAAACAGTACAGCACAAGCCAAAAAGGACATACAGTAGGGGCATAAAACAGTAACCAAAACCATTTTTGTGAGGCCACTTGTATAAATGTCTGTTTATGTGCATTTTAAATTGTCAACAGATTATATTGTTGACATTCAGGAAATGGAAAAAGCCCCCCCCCCCAAAAAAAAAAAAAAATATATATATATATGTACGTAAAATGTACAAAGATTGCTCTACGTTATCAATCCCATCTCCATAGTCCAGCAATAGAGGCCTGAGCACTAGCCTGCCCTGCCTCTCTCTGGCCTCCCCAACAGCGCAATGCAAAGCCAAGCCAATTATGTTAACGGCCATAAAAATCAGCACAGCTCCTGGCTGACACTCCAGCATTCGGCACGTTAAACTGTAACGATCCGCAGGAGATAAATGACTCGGGGCAGGAGAGGCAAAGCCGCCATACTCCTGCAGCTACTGAGAGAGAGATGGAGAGAGATGGAGAGATGGAGAGGGAGGGAGAAAGAGAGAGATGGAGAGAGAGAGAGGAAGAAGAGACGGAGAGAAGGATAGAGAGAGAGGGAAAGGAAGAAGGAGAGGGAGAGAGAGGGGGGAGAGAGACATGGAGAGAGAGGGGGGGTGAGAAAGAAAGATAGAGAGGGACAGATAGAGAGAGGGGGGGGAAGAGGGAGAGAGAGAGATAGAGAGGCAGAGAAGGAGGCAGAAGGAGAGGTGAAGAGAGCAGGGGAATCTAAACCACTGCACAGATGTGCGAGCCTCAGGTCTCTCTCTCAAAGTCTGAGGGTCTCTGGGCCCGGTCTGTGGAGACCCAGCGCAGCAGCAGGTCCTAATTAAGATTCACAGCCGCGCTGACATAACTCCAGTCTGATTAGGAGGGAAATAGAGTGAGTGTGGGGGACTGGGAGGACTACCCACAAAGATTAACCTGCCGGAAAAAATCAAAGCAAATAATACTCCCTACAGTTACATAACGTGATATAGATCTTATAAACTAGGACCTAAATCAATACAATTAAAAAACGCAACACTATGTCCATGATTGGCCGCATTCATATAAATATATAGGCACCACCGTAAAGGGGCACCATAAAGGGGCATCTCAGCACTTCATGAATTTAACAGACGTTAAGGGCATTGGGGTGCAGGGGAAGGTCAGGGTTCTGCAGAGGTCATCACACAACACTGTGCCTGGCAACAACAACAATTACAAGAAACAACACAAATGGATGAGTCATAGCAACATGTCAACATGGCAACGCAGATTTGACATTGTTGAATAGCAGAAGTAATGATGTTATTATTTAAATCACATTTAATCCTTTAAGTAGCCTAAAGCCTTTTGTCTGTTAGGTTGCACTAATGCTATTTCCATGGATCTCAGCTATGCCTGACTGACAACTGGCTGGGTCATGCATCTTTTATTTTTGAGAGGAAGGAACACACACACACACACACACACACACACACACACACACCCCTCCTTCACGTAGGGTCACCACTTCATTCTTAAGAGCCACCAAAATCAGCTAGCTAAAGCTTTAACAAACACCACAAACACTTGTGCACACATGTGGCATGAGCCTAAATGCAGCCTTACAGGAAGAGCTTTTCCAACAGTGATATAAAAACATTGACCATCTTCCTGGAGGTACTAAACACACACAGCACACATGAAGTGCGAGCCGCACCGCGACTGCTCCTCCCCCAGAGAAAGAGGCAACACAGCGTAGCTGAAGATAGCAGGCCTGGGCAAGGGCTCTAATACATAGAGGGGAGCATCGGGGGTGACAGCCCGTAAAAGCACAGTGCAGAACAAGACAGGACAGACAAACGGATGGACAGAAAGAAATGAAAGAAAGAAAGAAAGAAAGAAAAGCAGCAGTGATATGTGGGTCCGTTCACAGTCGAGCCAAACTCGCCCAACACTATATTTCAACCTGACCACACGATGCCCGAGTAGCAACCTGAGCTGCTTTTTTGCATATTAATTTGTGCATTTCCAAGAATGCAGTGGCAACGGTAATTATGGGTTGATTAATTGTTTCCACTATCATATAAGCTTAATCATAGGCTTAGCCCAATGCTTTAATAGCTGAGGCATCACAATAGATAAAAAAAAACACAACAGATGTTTACTCTCTCTCTCTCTCTCTGTGTGTCTGCGTGCGTGTGTCTGTGTGTGTGTGTGTGTGTGTGTGTGTGTGTGAGAGTGTGCATAACACAAATAACTTTGCTATTAGAGACCAAGCACTCTTGTTCTGTATGCCAATGTGGGCTTGGGCTGGGCTGGGCTTGGGCTGTGCTGTGCTCTGAGTCCATTGCGGTGGTGAGGTGTTGGAGAAGGCCTTCTCAGAGAGGCAGAGGAGAGCAGGCAAACCGTGATAGAGATGCAAACCCCTTCCAGGCCTGATGCCTCATTCACTTGGCCTGTGTGGGAGCAGCACAGAGGTGTAGGTAGACCACTGTGCTGACATTTCACAGTAGAGAGGTTTCAAAACTAGAGGTAGACTAGAGGTAGACTTCAAAACTAGAGGTGGAAAATGGAGACTAATTGTGTTTTCCCAAAAATTAAAAAATACAAATTTTCTTTATGCAGCTTATTGCTTGACAAACAACCAAACTAATTTGTCAAATCATGCAAATTTTATGATTAATGATATTTTGATTTATTTTTTGTGTAATAACATTTTAATACGTAATTCTACTTTATTGCTGGTATTTTATTACCAGAGAGGTCTATTTGAACTTCAGAAATGTAACAAACCCTGAATGTCTATAGCAGCAATCAATTATTCAGTTCAGTGGTTAGCCTTTGACCTCTGCACACGGAGACTGACTGATCGGAAGTGAGTATTTTATGCAATGCCATGCAATGAGTAATTTTACATGACCCAAATTACATAAGGCTGGGCTAGGAAGTGATTCTCCCTTGTAGAGATGAATAACCCGATTCATCAGAAACTAATCTGTCTGTTTATTTACCCAAAACTCCAAAAGATGTAACAAACAGAAGCTTGGTTTGAGTTTGAGCTGTGTGTAGACCATAGGTGTAGACTGGGTGGAACGTGACCGTTTCCACGCAAGGTAGAGAAAAACGGGACCCCTTCGGTCCAGTCCAGTCCAGTCAGCCCAGCCCATCCTGTTCGCGGGGCGCAAGGTCAGCCACATGCAGCTTGCAGTCGTCAGAGAAACAGGAAACCAGCTGGCTCCTCCGCCTGGCCGCCTGGCCCCCCCGACAGGAAAGCAGTCCAGGGTCTCGGCTCTGCCCCGCTGAGGGGTCGGTGACTCTAAACGTGCAGCTCTGGAGCCCCCTGTTCCACACCACACCACCACTCACCCCCCCGACACGCTCACCCAGCTCAGACACTTCCTGGACCACAACTGATGCTTTGAGCTGTGGGCCACTTCCAGCAGGAGATCCTGGGGTGTGTGTGTGGAGTGGAGTGGGGGGAAGGGGGGCTAAAAAAATCCATTCCATTCCTGCCAGCCACCCATTCCATTCCAAAACCCCATCTCAGACTTCCTTTTTCTCTCTTTGAGCCGACTCGTTATCATGTAAACTTCCATGCCGCCATTGGGTATGCTCAGCTTCACTGGCTCAGTGAATAGAATAGAATAGAATAGAATAGAATAATGGCAAATTAACTAAAGGGAGCAGCAGACAAAGAAGAAGAGAGAGTATATTCCAACTGTATCTGCCTGCAAGGGTACAGCTCCCCCACGACACATTTCATATTTATGAATGTCCTTGAAAATTATCCAGACGGGCCTGCTACGGATATCCCAGTGGTGGAAAAATCAATAGCTGTAATATCATGGAAACAGCTAGAATAGGGTGCACACTATTGTGGCGATATGAACTCCAAAATCTTGATGAAGGGGGCCCCAAAGTTCAAGGGATATTAAAGTGAGTGTGTAATGAGATCAGTTCTAGTGGCCGAGCCCTTGGAGACGGCCTTCGGCCACTTAGGGCTGATGAAGGCTAATTAGAGCAGATTTGGTGAAAGCAAAACAAAACAAAACAGAAAGAACTCTCCGCAGGGTCAAAAGACCACAAGGGTCTGACCGACACACACACACATCATTTACCATGCTGGACATCCAAACCGTATGGGTTTTTTAAAAGCCCTATTACTGCTCTCAGAAGGCTTCAGGGTTAGCCTTTTATCTTACTTATCGGTAAAGCAGCGAACACCCGAGATAAGTGGAGTTTGGACAAACAATGTGCACACCTAGTGTGGCAAGAGTGAGAGAGAAAGTCCTGCCTCGCCAGAGGAGCAATGATGAGCGTTGAATAATACAGCTTTGTATGGCAATTACGTCATTGTACGTACGCCATTGCTCCTCTGTTAGCGCTTAGCTAATCTCTCTATGGAGAGTGTGACGATGGCACATGCACACACAAACAACAAAGTGATGAAAATCGGACAATAATGTGTAGTAAGTGCTGCATTATTTAGCCTTTTGCTTTTAACATTTCCATACGAGCCCAACAGGGCCTCTGGGCTTTCAGCCTGGCCCGTCCAGGGAGGTCTAAAGTGTCATCTTGGACAGGAAGTGTAGGCGATAAGAATCAATATGCCGTGCATTAAGGCCACGGCACAACACCCCCATCGTACTGTAAGTGATCATTCTTCGCAAAACAAAAGCCTCCCTCTCTCTGTCTCGCTCTCTCTCTCTGTCGGTCTCTCTCTCTCTCTCTCTCTAAAAAAAACAAGATGTCAGTCTGACATTCTTAGGTCAGCTAGCTAAGCACAGATTTTGGTCATGTCAGAGATCTGGAATGGTTTGGAGAACTGAGCACAAAAGCAGCCGTTGCCGTAGTCTTTGAAAGACTGTTATGATGACCAGGCTTTTAGACCGCTTACATCACATGGCCTAGTGATATGCAGCAGCCACAGCAGTGCCGATGACACGTCGCCGAGCTGACGGCATCTCAGCGTTGTTGCTGTGCTGAGGCAGCTCACCTTTGGGCAGACAAGGAGGTCATGAACCGGCGCTCACCACAAGGGACAACGTGATGTCTGTTGCACTGTTTTTTTCCGACACAGGCAACTAGCGCGCACACACACACACACACACACACACACACACACACACACAGATGAAAACATGTGCATGCAGACATAAACACACACACACACACACACACACAAAGACACGTACACTACACACAAACACACACACACACATCCTGCCCTGAGATTTCTCTGCAGCTCTAGCTCAACCAAAAAACAGCCACTGCTACTATTCAGAGAGCCATTAATCTAGCCCCTGATTATACCCCCGTCCAGCCCTGCAATTGATTGCTGATGGGGCACGATAAAACAAGCTTGTGTTGGAGGCAGGGAATGATCCTCTACAGCGAAGAAGACGAAGAAGAGGAAAGAAAGATCCCCACCATCCTCCACCTCCCACCCCCCTCCACCCACCCAAACAAAACAAG
>NC_055961.1:21844993-21854993 GCF_018492685.1 Alosa sapidissima
GTTGGAGCATTCTCCTCTAGTCTCACTTTCTCATCTGGTCTCAGTCTCTCATCCTCTCTTGCTCTCTTTCCCTCTCAGTCACACACACACACACACACACACACACAAGTCAGAGACTGACTCACTCACTCACTCACTCTCTCTCTCTCTCTCTCTCACTCTCACTCTGCATCTCTCTCTCTCTCTCTCTCTCTCTCTCTCTCTCTCTCTCTCTCTCTCTCTCTCTCTCTCTCTCTCTCTCTGGCCAGTGGTATGACAGTGACCTTATGCAGCGGTTCATGTTGATGTCCACTGCCTAATGCTAAGACACTGTGCGCTCACTGCCTAATGCTAAGACACTGTGCGCTCAAAGCCTAATGCTAAGACACTGTGCGCTCAAAGCCTAATGCTAAGACACTGTGCGCTCGAAGCCTAGTGCTAAGACACTGTGCGCTCACTGCCTAATGCTAAGACACTGTGCGCTCAAAGCCTAATGCTAAGACACTGTGCGCTCGAAGCCTAGTGCTAAGACACTGTGCGCTCACTGCCTAATGCTAAGACACTGTGCGCTCACTGCCTAATGCTAAGACACTGTGCGCTCACGGCCTAATGCTAAGACACTGTGCGCTCACTGCCTAATGCTAAGACACTGTGCGCTCACGGCCTAATGCTAAGACACTGTCCGCTCACTGCCTAATGCTAAGACACTGTGCGCTCACTGCCTAATGCTAAGACACTGTGCGCTCAAAGCCTAGTGCTAAGACACTGTGCGCTCACGGCCTAATGCTAAGACCCTGTGCGCTCACTGCCTAATGCTAAGACACTGTGCGCTCAAAGCCTAATGCGAAGACACTGTGCGCTCAAAGGCTAATGCTAAGACACTGTGCGCTCACTGCCTAATGCTAAGACACTGTGCGCTCAAAGCCTAATGCTAAGACACTGTCCGCTCACTGCATAATGCTAAGACACTGTGCGCTCACTGCCTAATGCTAAGACACTGTGCGCTCAAAGCCTAGTGCTAAGACACTGTGCGCTCACGGCCTAATGCTAAGATACTGTGCGCTCACTGCCTAATGCTAAGACACTGTGCGCTCAAAGGCTAATGCTAAGACACTGTGCGCTCACTGCCTAATGCTAAGACACTGTGCGCTCACGGCCTAATGCTAAGACACTGTGCGCTCACTGCCTAATGCTAAGACACTGTGCGCTCACGGCCTAATGCTAAGACACTGTGCGCTCACTGCCTAATGCTAAGACACTGTGTGCTCAAAGCCTAATGCTAAGACACTGTCCGCTCACTGCCTAATGCTAAGACACTGTGCGCTCACTGCCTAATGCTAAGACACTGTGCGCTCAAAGCCTAGTGCTAAGACACTGTGCGCTCACGGCCTAATGCTAAGACACTGTGCGCTCACTGCCTAATGCTAAGACACTGTGCGCTCAAATGCTAATGCTAAGACACTGTGCGCTCACTGCCTAATGCTAAGACACTGTGCGCTCACTGCCTAATGCTAAGACACTGTGCGCTCTGAGAGCCTCTCCACGCCAGAGCAACAGCGCGGGGCCAATGTCTGTCACATCAAAATGCAAACAAGGACAATGGCCGCACACAAGTGAGCACCACTAACCAACAGGATGCACATCCTGTGTGTGAACGTGTGCTTGTGAGTGTGTGTGTGTGTGAGCCTGTGTCTGTGTGTGTGTGAGCCTGTGTGTGTGTGTGTGTGTGTGTGTGTGTGTGTGTGTGTGTGTGTGTGTGTGTGTGTGTGTGTGTGTGTGTGTGTGTGTGTGAGAGAGAGAGAGCCTGTTTCTCTGTATGTGCCCGTTTCTCTGTGCGTACGTGTGTGTCTGGGAGCCTGTGTGTGTAGGCGTGCGTGAGCGGGTGCTTCCTCCACACTCGGCTGCGGCCAGGTTCAGGTTCTCTTCTCTGCGTTCCCTCCCCCACACTCCATGTCTACAGTATATATCTGTGGGTCGTTTTGCCACTTCCTGTGTTCCTGCTCCTCTCCCTTTTCGCTGGGCTTTCCCTGTCTCCCTTTCCCTCTTTATCCCTGCATGCACTTGATGGATGTCAATTAGGGAGGAGAAGTTCACCAGTCCCTGGGCCAGGCCGTGGGGGGAGGAGAGCCAGCAAGGAGCCCTGCGCAACATGATCCCAGCTCAGCTCCAGGGTGGATATGGACTCTAATGGGTCACTCTAACGCACTTGCATGTGTGCGTGTGTGTGTGTGTGTGTGTGTGTGTGTGTGTGTGTGTGTGTGTGTGTGCGTTATTGTGAAAGTGAGTGATACTATGCCTGAGTTTGAGAGAGACAGAGAGAGAGAGCAAGTGTGTGTGTGTGTGTGTGTGTGTGTGTGTGTGTGTGTGTGTGCGTTATTGTGAAAGTGAGTGATACTATGCCTGAGTTTGAGAGAGACAGAGAGAAAGAGAGAGAGCAAGTGAGTGTGTGTGTGTGTGTGTGTGTGTGTGTGTGTGTGAAGGGAAAGCATGAATGAATCAGCATGTGTGCATGCATGTGTGCATGCGTGTGTGAATGTGTGTGTGTGCGTGTGTGTGAATGTGTGAATGAGAGATTGAATGAGTGACTATGAGGGAGGGAGCGTGTGGAGGGGGTGGTTGGGGGTCTCTTTGTGCTTGTAGTACTAAGGGGATGGTCCTTGCAAGACAAAGGCAAAGGCTGGGAGTAGCACGCACACACACACACACACACACACACACACACACACACACACACACACACACAAACTCTACTCCTCAGCTCCACTAATGTGTATGAGAGACAATGGCAAGAAGCGGCTTGACTTTGTGACCTGACATAGGACACTTACAAACAAAGAGAACTGCTGAAATCTAGCGTCAAAATACACTTGAACTGAACACACACACAAACACACACACACACACACACACACACACACACACACACACACACACATACACACACAAAGAACATGGCTGTGAGAACTATGTCCAAGATGCAGGTTCAAAAACAAAGTAAAGAAAAACAATAACAGCAGCACACGTGCTTCCAGAGTACACACTGATTGTTCATGGAGTCCTATTGTTGTTGATGTAGAGGGGGGTTGTGGAGAGCTACAAGCAAGACTGCAGCGCAAGTAAAGCTCCAGCCCTCCGATGCTCCAGGAGCGATGAAAACATGAGCTAGCTTGGGTGTGGGGGGAGGGCCAGGGGCAGGGAGGAGGGAGATTGGGGGGGGGGGGGGGGGGGGGGCAGCAAGGTTGTCATCTCTGGTTCTATGATGTAATCCCCTAAAATTAGCTCCAGCTTCAGCAGATCCAGCAGCAGCACTGAAAGCACATGTTTATAACCCAGGACCAAAGCCCTCTGCCCGTCCAGATCATACTCTCTGTCACAACCATCCCATTAGGAGTTCATTTTTTTTTTCTGTAAGGTTGCTTTGTTTTGTTTTAAAGTGGAAACCGTGTGTTTGGGATGTGCAGTGTTAGATAGCCCCTGGTCTGAGGACAGAGGAGTTTGGGCAGGGTGAGGTAGGGACTGGAGGAGAGGGGCACGGCAGAGCCGGGCGGGTGGGGGTGGTGGGGGGGTAGAGCCGCTTATCAAGCGCTCATAAATCTTTTGGAACCAGGGGGCAGAGCAGGTAAACCCCCCAGAGGCCCACTCCAGTCAAACACATCCCATTCTGCCCCCTCTAGCGGGCTCTGGCTCTCTCTGCCTCTGTCTCTCTCTGTCTCTCTCTCTGAGAGCAAGGCTATACAATCACTCAGGCTATTTCAGTTCGCACGAAAGGGGCAATGCCAATGTGCTTAATTTCTACTTGAGTGCTACAAAATAACAATAATTTGACAATGTTGTAGATTGTTACTGCCCGTGCTTAGTGGCACCTTTAGAGAGCCAGTAACACTGCATTGACGAAGCGTTCAGACTTTGTGTTTTCCCAATCATGGTCATGAGGCTTTTTAGTAAAGCTCTGTTTTGTTGACATACTGAAGTGTTCTGGATCCGAGTGAGAGACTATCTTGTAGCATTTGGTGTTATCGGTTCACACTGAATCCGTTAAATATGCCTTTCTATTGCGTCATTTTTCTCATTTAAAATAACAGAGCAAAGCGAGCGACAGAAAGAAAATAGGCAAGGGCCGTCTGACAAAAGCTCTCTCAAAACGTCGCATTGCATCGCGCTGCTCGCGTCGCTTTCAGTCAGGACACTCCAATTGAAAACAACGTATTTTAACAAGGTTTTATCGCTAATGTTTGCTTGTATCGCGTCCGGTTAGGACATGCTGTTATTTTGAATTTTGAAGCTACCGTTTTAGTTGCAGTAAACATAGGGCTGGCACATTATTATTCTTTTTTTCTCTCTCTCTCTCTCTCTCTGATTCATGTACAGTATGTTGGCATGACAAATATTTTTGCCCTAGCAGACTATTTTAACACAAGGCAAACAAGATATGGCAAACACAGGTATTTGCATCCAAGATGCATAACAATGCATGTTTTTTTTTTTTCTCTCTCTCTGTCTCTCTTTCTCTCTTTCTATCTCTCTCTGTGCAGTGATGCGCATCACTGCTACCAGCAACATACTTAGAAACTTTTTTTCAAAAAGAGTGGACTTCCTCAACAAGTGGAACACAACACCAAAGAAACCATAGAGACAGAGACATACACACACACACACACACACACACACACACACACACACACATACAGACAAACAGACACACGTGCACACTCACACACTCACACATATATATACACATTTGTCCTGTGCAAGCAAAAGAGGAAATATCACAGGCAGACGTCTTGCAGACTTGACAGGAAGCAGTGCACCACAAACCGTTTCTTCCGGCCCAGTTCTCTCTGTCTATATTTCTCCACCTCTGACAGAGTCTCAGGACTCCGTTAACTTAAACACTATTCCAGTACATCTCTTTGCTGCTCAGAGAGTGTGTGTGTGTGTGTGTGTGTGTGTGTGTGTGTGTGTGTGTGTGTGTGTGTGTGTGAGTGTGTGAGAGAGAGAGAGAGAGTGTGTGTGAGTGAGTGAGTGAGTGAGTGAGTGAGTGAGTGAGTGAGTGAGTGAGTGAGTGCAAGAAAGTGAGAGATTGAAAGAGAGAATGTCTGTGTGTGAATTTGAGTATGAGTGTATAGTGAGCTGAAGAAATCCAAAGAAAAGTAAATGTTGAACGTCATAGGTTTCAAAATAGTGTTTCTAGTGAAATGTGTAGTGAAATAGGCTTACTCATCACCAGTAATATCTTACTCACTGGGCAAAGACTGCACAACATCCTGCAGAGACCAACTTGGCATAATATTGTATGCAAGTCTGGAAACAGTGAACAAGTGACCTTCATGGCACCTTCACACTTCGCTCTCGCACGCACGCACGCACACACGCGCACACGTTTCTAAACACAGACTGAACTCAGTGTACTGGTGAATGTGGTATTCACATCTCTGTGACCATCATTAATGACCACAAGCCCACTCCACAGCCTGCTGACCTACAGGCGCTTAGTTGTAGCTTCTCCACAGCCCCTCACAGAAACAGCCACCAGAGACTGCCACCGACACCAGGGCCACACTCGGCGACCTCTGCAACCGTACTGAATCATAGGTGAGGAGAGGACAAACCCACAGAAAAAGAGATTTCTAGACACTTACTGGAAGACAAAGATTCTCTACCTGACACTGACACAGACTCTCCTAACCACACTCCAACTGCTTGCTGCTGAGGGTGACTGCGTCAGCAACTACAAATGATAAGGTTTCAGCGAGTGCGGGTATCTCACATGACACCTCTGACGGAGGCTCTTTGCCAGTTGTTTCAACTAGTCTAACAGTGGCATTAGCGAGATTTTCTATCGGCAGACCCAAGTACCACTGGACATCTCTAATAAACTCACTTGTTTCACCACCAGACAAACACACAGCTCCTCAAACAACCTACCAACACACAGCTCCTCACACAGCCAACCAACACACAGCTCCTCAAACAACCTACCAACACACAGCTCCTCACACAGCCAACCAACACACAGCTCCTCAAACAACCTACCAACACACAGCTCCTCACACAGCTAACCAACACACAGCTCCTCACACAGCTAACCAACACACAGCTCCTCACACAGCCAACCAACCCTCAGCTCCTCAAACAACCAACCAACACACAGCTCTGAAACAACTAACCAACACACAGCTCTGAAACAACTAACCACCACACAGCTCTTCAAACAACTTACCAACACACAGCTCTGAAACAACTAACCAACACACAGCTCTGAAACAGCTAACCAACACACAGCTCCTCAAACAGCAACCCAACACACAGCTCCTCAAATATACTATTCAATGCCCTGCATGCTCACACAAACTCAAACACACAGCTCACAAACAGCAAACCAACACACATCTCTCAAACAACAGCCACACACACAGTTCTCAAATATTCAATCCAGGGTTCTCTCTTAGAACAGTGCTACATCACTGCCTGCTCACACAAACACAAACACAAAGGTCTCAAGCATACTACTGAGATCAACATTCTCTAAGGGCAGTCTTCACCTCCCTCTCACTCACACAAACACCCAGTGTACTAAAACACCATTCAGTCCAGCACTGCTAAAACACTGCTCACTGTTTGCTCTCCAACCCAACCCAACCCAACCCAGCCCAGCCCAGCCCAGCCCAGCCCAGAGGACAGAATGCTCCTAGCTCACCTGATGGTCAGCGTAGTCCTGGAGAGAGAGCAGCCATGGTCAACAGCAGAGGGGACGAGGGCCACGGTGGTGAACATGGTGGACGGAGAGAGAGGGGGCCATTTAAATGTTATGCACACACTCATAGAGGGATCACCCAGACACATACACATTTAAACACATCCTCTCTCTCTCACACACACTCAAACACACAGACACAGACACAGACACACACACACTTAGTCCTTGTTATTCTGTGTTTACCCTCCAGAGAGAGGATCAAGATAAAGTTGCATGCGCAGGTGCTTGTTCCCATGTGTGTGTGTGTGCAGGAGAGTGTGCTCGTGGGGGAGAGCTTGCTAACCGCCACAGAAGCCATGCGTGGGTCACACAGATTACCACCAACTCAAACCGAAAAGCCACTCAAGATGGAGACTATCAGCGAGTACTCCCCCACACACTAGATTACTGATGGGGGAAAAACATTTGACTATAATCATGCAGAATGAACTGTCAACAGTCAAGCTGAAAGGACAGATGGCGAAAAAACTTAAACAAAAAAAACTTGTAGGCGATCAAACAATAGACAATACAGACAATTGTATATAAACGTATAAATTCATTAAGATATTGACACAATGTAGTGCCCCCATTTCATCCACGTCTGCATTGAACAGAAAATGTGTTCTTATGTGTGACTGCCGCCATGTAGAACATGTACAGAGGTTGTTAGTAAGGAACATTAAAGAGAGTTTGACAGTTCTTTTCTCAGTCTCAGTTATTCTTGAAGACAGACTGCATTGTGCTGACAGTGGCTTTGTGTCAATTATTATGGGAGCTCCCTATGTGCTTTAAAAGCAGGAATCCTTACCGTGTTCTTGTATGTCATTTCCACCATACACAACAACATACACAGTGGTGGTTAGTGAGGAGTATTCAAAAAGAGTTTGAAAGTTCTTTAAGAGTTTAGGTGTGTTACAAGATAACACTGTATTGTGCAGATCAATGGTGTTATGTCAGTGGCTCTATGCGGTCCCTCTACTGTATGTCCAGTAGAAATTTGGGATGAGCTCCTTACCGTGGCTGGTCTGGCAGGGTCCTGTCCGTCGGTGATGAGTTCGCGCTCGCCGCGGGGGTTGACCCGTCGGAAGCGCCGGCGCGAGTGTCGGTGCGGGCCGTCCCTCTGCAGCGCCGCGTCCTCGCCCTCGCTGCCGTTTTCCACCTGCGACGCAAACGGACCGTCATGCTCCTCCTGGTTGAACATCCAGGTCTTCCATATGACCGAGAGCCGGTTCAGACGCAACAGGCTCATGGGAACGGCATTCAAAAAACACAACAGCAGGCTAACGAAAAACACACGGAGCGGAGCGAGGAGAATACGCGCGTGTATGCATGCGTGTGTGTGCGCCCATGTGTGTGTGTGTTTGAGGGTGTCGCTGCGGCAATGTCTCAATACGTGCCAGACCTATGAGTAAGGCTGCGCACTGTGAGTGCTTTGCAAGTCTGACAGCGTGAAAGCACAGACCTTGCAGAGGCCACAGCTTCCTGTAGGAAACTGTAAATATACAAATATCCTCTCGGCGCTTGAGGGAACATAAAAAAAAAAGATTCCGGCCATAGAATTGATTCTCTGTAAGACTGGAGACCCATTCTACTACTTTATTGTTGTTGGAGTATTTCACAGCCTAACATTACATAATGCAATTACACGCCCTTGGCAGCACCAGTGTTTCGGGGGTGTGTGTGTGTGGGGGGGGGGGATTGACATGCCGCGAGTTAACACTTGACCTTCACTACACCACCAACGACGGAGAAAAACACAGTGCTTTCTAGAACTCTCCGTGTCGTTGTGTTCCCAGCCCTGCTGAGCACCACTGAGCTGATCAAACAGGCCCGCTGGGTCAGGGCGAAAGGCCAGCAACGGATGACCTGCTGAAAACAAGCAGAAGCCGAATGACAGAAAAAGAGAGAGAGAGATGCAGAGACAGAAAGAGACAGAGAGATAGAGAGAGAGAGAGAGAGAGAGAGAGAGAGAGAGAGAGAGAGAGAGAGAGAGTGAGAGTGTGTGTGTGTGTGTGTGTGAGTGAGTGAGTGAGTGAGTGAGTGAGTGAGTGAGTGAGAGAGAGAGCGAGAGAGAGAGAGAGAGCAGACGTCTGCAGACGGCTCTAATACCTGCGTTCTGGCTGCTCTCGTGCCTGTGGGTAAAACCCCTGAAATGACGCACGCATGACACATAGCGAGAAATAAATAAACTCTGATACATCTGCTTCTTCTCCGTGTACTAGTCTAGTCATACGAGTCTGTCTTGGACATGTAAATTACTTCTTTTAAATACGTCTCGTACAGTAGTCTTTTCCACTCCAGTCACTGCTTGTTAGTGAATATGGACATCAGCTGTGTGGTGTTACAAATCTGGTGCATATGCGCATCACTTCCTGCCTGGTGCAGTGAGAGACTAGATTGAAGAGATTGAGAGAAAACGGAGGGAAAAAGTCAGGGGCCATTTTGAGACGCTGTCAGGTCCAGGCGGAGCGGCCATCCATCAGCGTGGTTATGGGAGGCAGCAGCCCAAGTGGCAGCGGGGAGATGAGAGACAGACGGCCGGCTATGGCCAAGCACCCCCGCTATCCATCAGCTGACTGAGGTGTGTGTGTGTGTGAGTGTGTGTGTGAGTGTGTGAGTGTGTAAGTGTGTGAGTGTGTGTGTGTGTGTGTGTGTGTGTGTGTGTGTGGGTAGGGTGGCAGGCAGGGAGGCCTCTACAAACCATCCGCCGAGATGCCCCGTTCCTGCTCACACATCCCAACCATGTGACTGAGGGAGTCTAAGTGACATCCGTACCAGTTGCATGAGCGTCAGCACGGCCACATCTGTGGTTGTGGCACAGACTATTCCATAGAAAGTGGAAAGGACCTTTGGGGGGGGAATCTTGAATATAGGGAAGTCCACAACGCTTGCTGCACGCAATAGGAATTCTCTGGTAACTACATTGCTAATGCACTCGTTGTTGACAGGCCTGGTGTTTTTGCTACAGTGTGGCAGCAGAATGAACAGCTGCAGCCTAAATGTTTCAGCTGTGTCAGTGTGTGTGTGTGGGTATGTGTATGTGTTCCTTGGAGGGTGGGATAAAATGTGTGTGGTCTTAAGATCTCAGACGCCAACACATTTGCACACAGTTGGGGGAGGGTGGTGTTAACTTACATGACAATACCCCCCCCCCCTTCTCAAATGGGCAGGAACTCCTCAAGTCCTCCAGTCCTCTCAACACTAACGATATGTCCCATTACCTCCCATAATTCCCTATCTCTTCAATTAGCAAGAAGGCTGGGTGTATCATTACTCCTAAGC
>NC_055961.1:21859993-21894993 GCF_018492685.1 Alosa sapidissima
TTCCAGAAAAGCAGAGAGTTCCTAAGCCAAAATCCATGTGTTGAGTTGAGTTGGAGATCTGATGAGAAGAGTGTCCATGTTGAGCCAGTGGTCGCTCTGTGTGTGAGTGAGTGTGTGTGTGACTGAGTGTGTGTGTGTGTGTCCGGAGTCGTCAGTGGCTGAGCAGTGTGGGCTCATTTCCTGCCGGGATGTGTCCATGAGTCTGCTACAGCCTCAGGAACACATGGCTCAGTCAGAGTCCTGCCAGGAGTTCCGCATTCCACACCACACACACGCACACATACCATCCCTATCCCCAACAACCCCATCCCCCTACGCATGTGCTCCCTCTCTCTCTCTCCCTCTCTCTTTCCCTCTCTCTCCCTCTCTCTCTCACACACACACACTCACGCATACACACTATAAACTAGCAACGTTCTGCTGCTCATCAACAGTCATGCATGGGCTGGAGCAGATACACACACACACTCACTCTGCCACACATGAAAGTCCACCATTTACTCTTCCATGCATTTACAAGAAAAACCACCAACCCCGTGCCACTCAGTATAGTCACAGTGTTGCTCATACTCTCTCACACACACGCGTACACACACGCACACACACGCACACACACGCACACACACACACACACACACACACACACACACACACACACACACACGCACACACGCACACACGCACACACGCACACACACACACACACAGCTCTAGGCACTTGGTGCTTGCCCAACTCCTTCTGCCCCGCTTCACTTGAGGCCCTGTGCGGTGACCTCACACGCCGGCTCCAGCTCTGGCGGGAATGTTTATCACACTGTTGGACTCCCAGTGTTTCCTCTCCGCGTTTTCACGTTTCCTGTTTTTTCACCTTTGCGTTTCTCACTTGCTTTTTTCAGTTTCCTCCAAACAGCTGGATCCCCTTTTAGAGCTGAGCAGCAGTGCTGCTGAATGAGATGTTTGTTGTTTTCTTATTTGACAAAGAAAACATTTAACTTGTATAGTATAAGTATATATACTCTTTTAATCCTGTGAGGGAAATTTGGTCTCTGCATTTATCCCAATCCGTGAATCAGTGAACACACAGTGAGGTGAAGCACACACTAATCCCGGCGCAGTGAGCTGCCTGCAACAACAGCGGCGCTCGGGGAGCAGTGAGGGGTTAGGTGCCTTGCTCAAGGGTACTTCAGCCGTGCCTACTGGTCGGGGTTCGAACCAGTGTTAATTTCGTCAGACGAGACGAGAGGAAATATGTTCGTCAACTACCTTTTTTTTTCATGACTAAGACGAGACAATGACGAGACGGCAGTAATGTCCTGAAACACTGACTAAGACTATCTTAAGATGCATTATTGTTGACGAAAAAAGACGAGACTAAAATGTTTTGCATGAAATAAAAACTAAGATAAAATCTCCCTTCATGTTCGTCTACAAAATGAGAAGACAGAATATCTAGCTGTTATGTTTTTTAAAATATTCTGAATGAGTTTATACGCAACAGCTTTCCTGGAGGCTAGTCGTGCTGCTGCTGCAACCCTGTGGCTGCAACACGAAACTACATGGAACAAGAACACGAGATTTCTGCCAGAGTTAGCAAGCTAACTACCTAAGCTTTATGCCACAATGCTACATACCCAGAAGTTGAAGCTTCTCTCATACAAATTAACATCCCCCAGAATGTCCATACGAAAATGTTCAGCATGTAATGTCAACTATTCATCTAGTTAGACTGATGATGCAAAGTTTGCTAGCAAGTAAGCTAATATGGAAAGTTCGCTAGCAAGTTAGCTATGGCTAAGATGGAGAGTCTGTTTGGGGAATGTGTTGTGTTTGGGCGCATATCGCCATCTAGCGAGGCGGAGTAAAACATTAATAGTTTGGCCTACAACAGTGTTTCTCACTCTTTCAGTTTCAGGACCACTTAAATAACCCTAGCTAAAAAAAACTATACTATACTTCAACAGTGGCCTATAATTAGTCTACACAATAGGCCTACTCACTGAACCACCTTGCTTATTGTCTTTGCACTTTGCTTATTGTGTCAGAGGATTCATACTGTATGATTTAAATTGGCATATCTTACATAGACAGTGTTGCAGAACTGTTTGGATTTACATACAAGTTATATTGCAAACAACTCATCTATATTATATTTTACCACGTCTGCTCGCGGACCACTTGGGATAGCTTGCAGACCACCAATGATCCCCGGACCACACTTTGAGAAACACTGGTCTACGAATATGACATTGGTCCAGTCAAATCTTTTACTGTCTATGGTCAAATCCCAGCCGAGCTATAACTGTAGCTCGACTTACCTGTGCATGTAAACATACTGACTGACAAAAAATCAGAATGAGTAATTATAACAGACGAGTAGCCCTGTGGACACACAATGTTGTTAATCAGAAATAATTTGTTATAAAAAAAGACTAAAATGTGTTGACTAAAACTGACTAAGACTAAGATACCTTTAGTTTTCTTTTGACTAAAACTAGACTAAAATGACGAGACTTTTAGTCGACTAAAACTTGACTAACAAAAATGATATTTGAATGACTAAATATGACAAAGACTAAAAAGGACATTTCGTCACAAGACTAAGACTAAGACTAAATTAAAAATAGGTGATAAAATTAACACTAGTTCGAACCGGCAACCTTCCGGTTACAAGTCCGAAGCACTAACCAGTAGGCCACGGCTGCCCCAGTAGTGCATTAATGGGGGAGAGCAAAGGGAATTTAATCTAAAGCGAACCTCTACAATCTAAGTTGATAGTCTAACATAAAGAAGCTGATTTTGATTTTACAAAAGCTAACGGGAATGACCTTTTTTTTTATATATGAGTGGGAGGGTCAGCCGTTGAGCTGCTGGCAGACGCAGCAGGGCAGATGAAAATCATTATGACCAGCTTACGGCATGGATGCTGCGCCCGAGACTCTCCGCCCCATCTGCCCCCAATGACCAAAAGCCCCAGCGAACCAACCAACAGAGCAGAGCGGTCCATTGAAGATACCGGTCCTCCTCCTTGGAGCGATGGAGAAGGAGGAGAAGGACACAATGCAATTTTATCCTTCCGACTATGTAGCTTTCCATGTCACTTTCAGTCTCCCTGTGATCCGATATCTCATCACAAGCCTCTACAGACTCAACAAGCCCATTCCAAGATCCCCGAGGTAAAAAAAAAAAAAAAATGTTTCTTGCCATTGAATGTGATAAGTGTCCAAAAAGGAGGGTTAACACACATCTAGACTCTAGGTGTGTTAACACACATCTAGGTGGTATGTGTATAATGGACGTGATAAAGACATAAACTGACAAAAAAAAAACCATTGGTCTAATAAAATCATTTTGCATAAAATCGTGCAAAATGTATGTAACGACTCTTTGTTCCTTGTTAAAAGTTGCCTTTGCTTGTGTCTGCCCTTGATACTTACACACAGGGAAAGGACTGACGGCAGAGACAACACTTTGCCACCAGATAAGACCTCAAAGACATAATTTGCTTGTAGACTAAACACTACAGTTTCAGTCACAATAAACACCCATCACCCTTTTGTACAACTATAATATGAGAGGAAACTCTGTGAATTCTGATTCTGATTTAGCATGTTGGTAACCCCCAAAAAAGCGAAGCAAAGAATTTTAACATTAGCCATGAATTTCCAGTGAAGAGCAGGGATGGGTTGCCAGATGGTTGGTTCGTCAGTATTTCTGCTTATCAGTTATGACCACGAGGCTTTTGTGTTAGCAGAGGTGGGGGACGTACCAGCAGCGCGCCAAGTACATGTGCTCCTTCACGAAGACCGAGCCGGACAGTAGGATGTACCAGCATGTGGAGATGTTATCCGGACTGTGGGAGGAAAACAAACACATGAGTGTCTACGCCCAGGACACTGAGAATCCAAATCGTCCACTGTAACACCCAGGACACCGAGTATCCAAATCGTTCACTGTATACAGGACGTTTGTAATGAGGTCTGAACAATCACATACTAGTTCCCCCTTTTCAAGAGTTGGATGGTTCACATTATTTTACTGTTACAGTTGCATACAGTTGGACAGGATGTCAGACTGTGGGAAAAGGTTCCGCTCTAGTTGGGAAATACGATATAGGCGTCATCAGTAGTTTCTCCACAACTTGATTGGGACTTTTGCCAACATTCTAAACTACTGTTCACAGCATTGCATCACACAGTATTGTCTTAAGAATGGTGTTTTGAAATATCAAAGGTCTGGTCTGGTCTGACAGTGTGCTTCAAAAACAAAATAATTAACTGAAATTATCGGGCCACAAAGTTGAAACATGGTTAAGGTGTACAAGTAAATTAAATATGGGGAATTTCACCATCATAGGTGATTTCCAATGTTGGCATGTCACCTTCTGTATTCAGAAGATTAGGGACATTTTATTTCTTGCATCATTGCAGACATTCAACTCTTTTTTTTTTTTTTTAGTTCAAAAAACATGTATATATTTATTTACATGTACATGTATTCATTTAGCAAACACTTTTCATCCAAAGTGACTTACATATGTCTATTCTATTACAAGGGACTACATTGGCCCCGGAGTTACTTGGGGTTAAGTGCTTTGCTCAAGGGCACAACGGTGGAAACCGGGTATTGAACCCACAACTACTGCATGCTAGTCCAGCTATTTAGTTAATAGAGGTCAATATTTATTATTACATGCACTGTTTCAGTTCTTCACAGTTCTTCAGAGTAGGACATTTTATCCTGGTATTCTCAATGGTGTTAAAGATTAACAGTAAAGAATTATTAACAATAAAGAATAAAATAACTGAAGGGGGTCATCTGGGGACTTCAAGGTGACTTGGCATGGAATGAATCATAAGGGGAGATGCACTCAGAACAGAGAAACCTCAGGATGTTTGTTTGATGCTCAGTTTGGGCCATCCTCACACTGATCTGATACCAGAGTGCAAGATGGGAGCTTGATGTAGGAAACACAACGTGGAATCACAAACACAACGGAGGATGGGTGGCCCGTCTAATATCTCCATTATAGGAGTAATAAAACCAGACACCCCACAGTGATGTAATTCAATACCATATATCTGTCACAGGGCGAAGGACCAAAGTGTTGTTAAAAATAAGATTAGATCCATCTTTGATATAGGACTGTGACTTAGGCTATAAAGGATTGGTCACGAGCAGAGCAGCTGTTTATGTCAGGAAGATGTATTTACTCACTAGAACAGGATGTGGTTGGCATCATAGCGCTCATATCTGGCTGAGGTGCACATGGACCTGAGAAGATAAAGCACGATGGTTCATGAGAGGACAGGAAGGGGAACAAACATGATGGTTTGTGGTTGAAAGTGAGTGTGTGTGTATGTGTGTGTGAGTAAGTAAGTGAGTGAGTGAGTGAGTGAGTGAGTGAGTGAGTGAGTGAGTGAGTGAGTGAGTGAGTGGAAGGATGGATAGAGAGAGAGATAGATAGATAGATAGATAGATAGATAGAGAGAGAGAGAGAGAGAGAGAGATGTGCTGTGCTGACAGTACTCTACCTTAGCTGGTGTTCTCTCAGGTGTGACAGCACATCCATGTGGTAAAGGTGGCAGTAGATGTTGTTCAGATCCTAGAGCAGAAGAGTGGTGACACAAGCGTTAGATTTGTATGTGAAAGAGGAAGAATGAAGGAGCATCTGCTCAGATCATTATGGTTTCCCCATTACACACAAATGCACAGAGACCAAAACATTGCAGACCCAGGCAAGGCATCTCAGCGTAGACTAAAAGACTATACAACACAGAGAGCTAGTAACAAGGAGGACAGGACGTGACAAGGGATAAGGACATAGCACTGAGGCTTATGTGGGATGTTTTGCCTTCAACCACTGTTAGTGTTTTTTCCTTGTTTAAAAAGCCCATGGCACTTCCACACACGAGTGGAATATTCAATGGCCAACAAATGGCCCTTCTTCACAAGCTGTAGCCTGTGTATATTTTTATAGTGATTAAGTTTATACTATTAAAGTAACATAACATGGACAGATATAGCCAATTTAATTGTTAATCAGATTTTTGTAAGATAATTAATTGTTAACTAAAATTTCATGATCATGACAGGCATAGCAACAATTATGTGCAAAAGCCAGCCAGAAACCACTTAAGTATTAAATTAATCAGCTCTATGACGATCAAGTTATCTTCTGTGAAACCACATCCCCATTAGAAATGCAGACAGGGCCGTTCTGAAGGACACATCTTTGCATCAGGCTCTATGCACCAGTCCAAATTTAGACATTTTGAAATAGTCAAATTCATGTTTCTGAGAGACTGTCAACAAAGCAAAAATAGTCATAAGGAATTTGACTCGGTCTAAATGTGGGTAGAAACAATGAAAGGGCTCGGCTATCTTAACTACTAAATTCCAACAAGCCGTCTCCTCTGACGTGAACCTTTGCCTACACACGGTTACGCCTGGCCCAGTGAGATCACCCCTTACACAACATTTCACCTCTGTGTTTACAATCCACCTAAGACATAAAAGGGCTTAAAATATTTCTATAGTCTTTAAAAGCGCTTCAGAGGGGATATCAGACCAAAGAAAATGGGTCAGGAGCAATTCTGGGGTTGTTGGTGTTGGTAATTTCCCATTAAAATGTTATTATTCTCCTCAGCACACACAGAGAGAGCACTTAAAATAGCCCATTATCACGCACAGCTGTTCAAACATGTAGCGCCGATGGGCTGCAGAATGCATGTGAAAAAATATGCATGGCCAGATGGAGCAATAGGGACAGAGGGCCTTTTGAGTCTGTGGGCAACTAGCATTAACAGGTGTAGGGCATGCTTGAGTGCCCCACACACACACACACACACACACACACACACAGTCAGTTAAAAAAAAAAAAAGTGTTTAGTCTGACCCCATGCACCACTGTGGAAACACAACCTTGTCTACCCCTACATTGCATTGCCTATATAAGCCCAGATAAAATACATAGTTTAAAACAAAAACAAAAAAAATCCTGGGCTTCATATAGACCACATTTGCCCAACTGGTGTCCATGACAAGAATTTCATTTCACACGATGGCTTCTTTTTTGGCAGTTCATCCGTTTTCAGATCTGAACTTGACTAGAAAAATCACGATAGAGGGATAAAGTGGTGGAGATTCCATTCCCAGAGAAACATGCACTGCGCTACTACTGCACTGCTGCCCCGACCCCCCAACACCCCGCTTCAACATGACGGGAGGAGCCGCAGGGCTGCGGAGGAGGAAGCCTGGAGGTGGGGAAACCAAACCAAACGGCAGCAGCTGAGTGTAGTGTAACTGTAACCCGATTCAAAGGCTGTCAAGGAAGAGCGGAGTTGAGTGGAGAAGAGGAGCGAAAGGGGGGAAAAAAAATGCCCTGTGCGAAGCCGCAGCGGACGGAAGTCTGGTGAAATCCTGAGAAACGATCATGGCAATGTCACGCAGGGATCCGCTCTAATCCCCCCATCCGCAGGGCTTCAGAGAGGGAGTGCAGACGCTTTGAACCCGGCAAGCTTGAGACGTGCAATCTGGTCTTCATGTCTCCATCCAAAAACTCCACAGGAAGATACAAAGCTGTGTTTTATGTTATGATTTTTACAACAAGCCTAGCACAATTACTTGTAATGTTACAATTTAACCTTCAATCAACAACTAGATTCAATCTACCTAACAACTAGGTCCAATCTGCTCAAAGGTGTAGATTTGATTTTAAAGAGCACAGGCCCACAAGAAATGTTTTCAGACTAGTCATATTTCCACAATATGAAACAAGTCAAAATATGTAGGCTTATCTACAAGCAAGGGGTGATAAAATAGAAAGGAGATAAAGATATGGTGTACTTCAAGGCACATCTGTTTACAGACTTTCTCAAATACATGGATCGTAACAACATGCCATTTATTCATTCTGAGGTCAATATTAAGAGTGTAGTGTTATTTAAAAGGACACCAACACAACATCAAAAAGTGACACTGCATCCCAGATGTCTAAGCTTCATTTTAGGGCCAATTTGTTACAGACACGCACAAAAAAAATCTCCAGGGGCATATAGAAACTAAACAAAAAGCTTTATTGACCACACGTGAGTCCAGCTCCCAATGTGGTCCTCAGCACCGAACCCTGCGGAGGCTACGCAAGGGTCAGTCAGAGCCCTGAGGCTGGGTTGCCGTGGAGATGGGGGGGGGGGGGGGAGCAGCACCATGTGCCGGGGCCGCTGGCTCAGTCCTTACAAAAAAGAAATACTATAATCGTAATGCCATCACATTTCTATAGCTCTATGATGATAGTGCATAATACTTGTGCAGAATATATAGTATTCCTATAGTAAAGTTATAGTACTTCTATAATATGTCGCAAAATACTATAATACTTCTATAGCAACTACTTCTAGGATGTTCTGCACACCTCTATAATATTCTTACCTTCTATAGTGTTCCTATTATACAGTTTTATAGGACTTCTTTTCAATCGAGTTGTAGTAGCGCAGTAATATAGAACGAAATGCGGTCTCGGAGTAAGTGGTAAACCTCCTCCACAACAAGAGCCCTATGACATTGTTTTGTGAGGAGAATGAAGCCATACAGCTCTTCTATTAGGAGGTTTACCACTTACTCAGAGTTAACTTACCCAGGTTTGTCACTAAACCACATACTTGGAATACCCCCCTGATCTCCAGCTACAGCAGAGACGCTCCAGTCCAAACCTCTAAAGGCAACCCCCCCCCCCCCCCCCCCAACCAAACACCTACCCTGCCAAACTCAACTCAGCCCCATTGATCAGTCTGGAGCAAAAGCCGATACAGGATGTCAAGTCAGCCATGCCAGTCTTTTCAATAAAGCGTCTGTCATTCAGACAAATCCAATGAGAGCACATTAACTCAGCTTCATGGAGTCGTCTCCACACAACTCACTGACACTTTCTTACACGCCAGGACGCCATGAGTCTCTCGTTAGCTTTTGGCCCAGGTTCGACTGCCGCAGTTTGTCTTTGTCTTTGTTCTTTTTTTCCTTTTGGATGTTCTTTTTGCCATTATTTATGTAAAATACATTAAATGTTAAATGTCCGGTATAAACAAACTTGCCAAGCTTTTTTTTTTTTTTAAAGCAAGATTTTGACTAATTGTTACTGGACCACATCAAACAAATCTAACATCAGATAGAAAGACAATAAAAAGACAAGGCAACCATCAAAGGCTACATACATACACAGAGAAGTGCATTCAAGTGTGAAACCACTGTAGCTCAGCGCTACGCTATTCATCTGAAACAATTAGCAGCCCACTTAGCTAAACCTCATTTAACTCACTATCCTTTTCACCCCCAACACTTCTGTGCCCACCGTCCTGAGGGCTTCTTGACCCCTGACCTGTGACCCTAGTGGTCCTCCACTGTGACCTGTCCTAACCTCACCGGAGTCTCTCTGCTCTGACTCTAGGAGCCAAAAATATGTCACACCTGCTTGCAGTTATACTGTCCCGCCAACCAACGATCTGCTGAGTGAGACGTGCAATCAAGACCGCAAGTCAGAGCTCAGAGGCCACGGAGTGTCCGTCTCTGTGGAGAACTAGCAGGCAGGTGCTGCTGCCCCCTACTGGAACCAAGTTCACAGAAAGTTACCATCCATTCATTCCGCTGGAAACAAAAGAATGAACTATTCAAATAAAAAGGTACATAAATCTGAATATTAATTAAGATAAATATTGGAAATGTCTTGGTAAGGTCTATTTTTCAATCTTGATTTGATATGACGGTAGAGCAATTTGCCACAGTGAAAATCCTGTCTAGTGTGAATGTCACAGATATGAAAATGTTACATACCTACATGCACCTATACAAACACACAATGAATGGTTTCCTAAATTGACATAAAGCATGGAAGCACAATATACATCTTACAGTTTAAATAAAATAGCCATAGCTCATAAAATAGTTAATACAATAGTCTCTGCAATGTCCCAAGATGATGACAACTAGGGCTACACAAGCCAGAGTGCTGAAGGCTATAACCACCGTTTTTCTGTCTGTCCCACGTTGTTGACAGACTTGACCCAGCAGCTCTGGATCGTTTTGAACATCCCGCTCCAATCCCACTGCTCAGAGGTGACTGGCAGACTGCTGGTGAGGAGCAGCGAGTCGAGTGAGATGGTGAGAATGACGACGCGGGCACAGGGGATGCCAGGGGCACAGAGCTGGGCACACAGGAGCAGAAACTCTGCCACGGCAGCTGCCCCCTTCACCACGTCTGCCAGACCGCAGCCAGACCAAATTGAACTACGCCACGGAAAAACGTCCAGCGCACACACACACACACACACACACAAATACAACGGAAAACAAGAATCCAACTGTTACCATGGCAATTCTGAGTGGAGGAAAAAGTTCTGTGTTACATAATCTTGGTTACTTCGTAGCCCTTACGTTACCCACTCCGCGAAACTTCGACTCCGTCAACACCCTGCCCCCACCCTCCCTCCCCCTCTCCACCCCCGCCCCCGCCCTGAGAGCGACCGAAGAAAACGGAAAAAGCTGGAGCAGCCGTGTGTAGGCGAAGAGAGAGAGCAGCAGCAGTGGTCATTATTACGTGTGCTCACTGTTCCAATTGACTAATTTTATCAAATACCACAGGTCTCAATCAGGATCTCTAGCCAGGGACTCATGACTTACAGCAGCATGACCCTCCTTTCCTTTCCTATCCTTGAGGCCAAGTGGTGAAAGAGACGTGTTCAGCAAAAGGTCCTTGTTAATAATAGACCGTATGATGCTAGATTCAAAACCGTCTTAGGACGGAGAACTGAGGCATTGCTAATTCAGTGGAAAGAAGATGAGAGAAGAGCCTGGCTACAAATTAGATTACTTTCTAACCAACATTAAGCATGGTTAGTCAGACTGAACCCACTCCCTACTAATAAACAGATCTGTCTTCAATGTGGCTAAAGCTGTTGAAATATCAAACAGATATGCAACGATAGCATTAAACTAAGATCAGAGAACTTGACTGGTGAAAGGAACTGATATGCTATCCCAGGGTAGTGCGAGGGGATAGTTGTCAGGGCCTTCCAGAAAATTAACGTCTGAACATATTTTTCATCTCCATGGTAAAATGCAACAAATGATTTGACCCGTCACTGGACATGACTAAATGTTCATGAATGTAACAATGTTACATGTGTATAACTAAATGTTCATGAGTAAAATGTACCTTGAGGTTATAATTACTTGCTTGCTTTCAGGAATGAAATCCTGTACAGTAGATGCAAATTCTGACAGGCCTACACGCTCTGGCTTGCCAACCCCCAAAAAAAGGGAGGGGGGGTGGAATTTCAGAGTGATGGGCGTGAGACACAGCGTCCAGAGGCTGATAGACTGGTTTCTTTGATTGCATCAGACACTAAAAAAGTAAAAAAGTAAAAAGTGTTTAGTGTCAGATTTGCAGGTTTTTACTGAATTAATAAATGGACACTTTTAAAAGACGCTGAGCCCTCACCGGCTAGGGGTGGAGGGGGTCGTTGGATGGCATGAAAGGATTTGGGAGACGTTTTCAATAGCCGGGGGAAGGGGGGGGGGGGGGAACAGTCAGATGGCAGGCAACACGCTCACACAGGGCGAGTGCAGACACACTCAGGGCCTGTGTCAGCTCAGCTGAGCATGGCTCTGGGCACACAGGCACACGGTCTTATCGGGCAGGCGTGGCCTGCTGTGGAAGAACACTACTTGGGAGCCACAGATGGACGCCGTCCACCAACTTGTCAGCTCTCTCCTCACATTACACTCGTTGAGGACAAGTTAAGGTCGCATCTGGAACAGACTGTGGACCTCTTAACATTATAATGTACTCGAAGCCTGATGGTCACCATGCTAAACATGCGAGCGCTTTAGTCTATGAGCCACAGGTCCAAAAATGGAGTTTTCATTTCCACTTGGGGGGGTATTAGTAATTATATCAGTATTTTCCAAAAGCTATGTATCTCTGGAGTATATTTTCCACCAAAGCAAATTATGGGATCTGCTATCTTTGTGATTTTTACAACCTTATCTCTCCTAGTATATATCCTATTCAAATGGATTGAATTTCAGAACAGTATTAACAAAATATCCTGACCTGAGCATGTCGAAGGATCTTCATCAAACCTGATAGACTCACCAAGAAGGCCAGATAGACCAACAAGATATTCAAGGTCATGGGGTCAAAGGTCAAGGTCATATGGAGTCATACATAAGTAAGAAGGTTTGATTTAGTCTCATCTTTTTCAACAATTTTTCTAGCAAACCTCTCTTATTTTGCTTCCTTATGCTATGTAGAAAAGTGCTATGTAGAAACATGCACGATAAATAAAGATTGTTGTTGTTTTCAATTTTGGAACATTCTTGATGGACTTCTCTTTTTTTAAATAATAGTCAGGGGAATTTAGCGAGGTGGAGCTAAGAAAGCATTTCCCAGGTCATGACCCCCGAGTATTTTGGTGCTCCCACAGTGAGATTCAGAGAAAGACACACATGACTATCCATCGCTCTCTCTTCTCTCGCTAAGGAAGCATTTCCCAGGTCATGACCCCAAGCTTGGAGCTCCCACAGCAAGACTGAAAATCTCTCTCTCTCTCTCTCTCTCTCTCTCTCTCTCTCTCATGGGGTCAGCACAATGGGCCTTACTGTGTGCCAGTGAGTGCCGTAGGCCGAGTCCAGACCTCACGTAGGAGGCAGATTCCAGACTCACAGTAGGCCTACCAACCAACACAATGCAGCACAGGCAACAGGGACAGGGGCCAATAAAGTGGGGTGCAGCCTTAGTGTTCACCAACAACATTTGATTTCAGATTCAGAGAGCCACGTCACGGATTGTTATGTAAACACGCTGCTGTGCTGGGAGTGTTTGAGTGCTTTGTTTTCTGAGAAAAGCAAATAGAAAACATTTGTAAATGTAAATATTGGCACAAGCACAGAAGATATACTATGTAGTGCTATACGAGTGTGGTATAATGTAAATATGGTCCAAAATATCTAAATATAAATAGCCTAAGTTTGTTTGTTTGTTTGTTTGTTTTAGTAAAACCTTTAGGTATGAACTGGCTGACTAGCTGCCAAGTATGAGTATCTGCTTACTGAGCCATGACATGAGTCATGAAACTGTATGACGTGCACTATATTGTCTATATTTATTCTTTCCATTCTCATCATGTGAGTGTATACAAAGGTTGCATACTTGCATCAAAAGTCCGTGCTGAAAATGGCACTGCGGCAAAAAAAAACCTTGAAGTTACGGTGGATTAGTTCTCTTCGTTCCGTGCAAACATGGATCATCCGGTAGTCACTCAATGCTCCCAGGGTGCGCAAACAGTCCTTCACACAGTAACTACAGAGATACCACCTCAGGGAAGGACACTTCATTCCCTGGGCGTGTACACGGCATTCCTGCTACGCACATTAAGTAGGTGTCAGGAGGACTGCAACCCTCCCTTCAAGTCAGGCTTCATTCTTTCTGATCTCAGACACGTCAAAACTGCGGTGGAGCTACAGAGTCAAGGGAAAATGCTTAAAAGGGAGCACATACATCAAGAACCATCTGAATTAGGGTTTTTTGAATAATCGAATAGGCTACATGAACATGATCAAGACATGCAATATTCAGGATTTTAAACAGTCACATATTTTATTTTTTATCAACTGAGCAAGTGAAGTCACACATGCACAACTTTTGGGTTCTACCTGACCATATAATTTCATGGCTTTCTACTGTCTAGTCACTAGTCTAGACTAGATTAGTCTAGTCATTAGACTCTAGTGTAATTGATAGCAAACTAACTAGGCATAGTCCATGCTTTAACTTCATTTATGAGATTAAAAATAATCAAGAACGCTGCATAAGGGAGCTTCCAACAAAAGAAAACAAGACTTCACAGCCAATCAACATTCATGTTGGGTAGTCACAACAGCAATTCACAACCAATCAACATTCATGTTGGGTAGTAACAACAGCAATTCACAACCAATCAACATTCATGTTGGGTAGTAACAACAGCGAGTCGCAAAATTGTCGGTCATGTTGGAGCTTGTATTTAATCAAGCAGATGTCCTCAAACCACATACCATAAACAACTGTACAAAAAAAAAAAAACAGCCTGAGCCTACATTATTTATCATTATATTGCACAAGATCCAGATTCAGGTCATACTTCTTGCCAACTAGATTCAGTTTCCAAGCTCAAACAGACTCTTCCCAGAGCTGTCAATACTAGCAACTCCAAATAAAGGCCTCTGAAGCCACACTACTGATGCTTCAGTCCTGCCTTGTTCCTTGAGTCTGCTTATCCCAGTCTATTGAATTAATTAGGCTAGACTTGCAGTCTACATCTAAGAAATCTTATTCTTTTGTTATGAACCCCCTTTTTACAAGCTGAGCACAAAAATGTCATTCATTTAGCATCATAGCATATAACAGCATTCCGAATGCACTGCTCATTAACAATAGTGTAATAAATATATTTTCCACCACAACTATCAAAGCTATTTTAATAAAATATACACAAGGCGTAAAACTTTTTTCTTTTTTTAACGAAAAGAACAGCCTCTGACTACACAAAATACAAATCAGATCAAAGTCACATTTATGACAGCTCAACCCATTTCCTTAAGCACACTAAAGACATTTGCCAAGACACTTACAAGTCATGATTGTTTAAAATAGAATAGTCACATTTTACTTGGCTTTGCATAACCAACAGAGTTGAATAGTGATCTGCTGTGCTACTCAAAACATATGCTGTGCAGCTGATTGAGTGGTCACATTTTACTTGCCTTTACACAACCAACAAAGTTGAATAGTGATACACAGGGCTACTCAAATCACATGCTGTGCTGTTATCAGATAAAGCTTGCTGTGTCAGAGCGTCCGTGTTCAAAATGTTAAGCTGGGCCCTAAAATAGAGTGGACGCCTGTCCTTTTCACAGGGTGGTGAACAGCAAATCAAGTGCCTGACAGTTTTATTTAATGTGGTGAAGTTGGGAGGAGAGATGTGCTGAAATCAGGCAGTAGTAGGTTAGTCGATGCGGGCTAAACGGTGAGTCAGCTATTTCTTGGGCCTGAAAAGTAGAGCATGCTGTACAGCAGACAGGCCGATCTAAACAGACGGACTTTGAGATGTGTCTGTTTTACAACAGAACTGAGGGCACTTTAGACTCCAAAAGAAACAACAGCTGTTATTCTCTCTCTATTTTGAAGCAGAATGTTACATTCACAGATATGGGTCTCTAAGCAGATTTGGAATTCACAAACACTACTACGACCTATGAGAATCACTGAGCAACTCGTATTAGGAAACCATCATGATGGACTGCGCTGGATGAATCATGTTACACACAACTAGGGATGAAATGGTATGGAAATTTAACCTCACGGTTATAGTGACCAAAATGATCACGGTTTTCGGTATTATAACGGTATTTTTACAAATATGTTCAGAAAGCACTGATAGGCCTACACAAGCTGAAATAGTCTCAAATAGTGTCCCGTTCACTTTTTCCTTGGTCATGTTTAATTGGCTATATGCTTATAGCTTAACTTACCCATGACTTGGAGCTTGCTATTTCTGTTATTCGTTAACATTTTTATCGCAGTTTACCATTACACTGGTAATCGTTACATCTCTACACACAACTAAACTGTACTATGCGCAACATCTACGAGAAAACTAAATCGACCTAACACCATTTTGTTTGTCATATTCATCTGTGCACCACAATCTACCAACTAAAGTGTGTCTTACAACTACCTTCTTGACCAAAGAGAAAACCCGTGCCATTCCAGCAGTGCTGACATGCACTGTGGTAGTGTGTACATGCTACATTCACTCAGCCTGCTAACACAGCACAGCTACTGCTTTCTTTAGTATATTTAAAGAGCTCTGGTCACAGCAAAGTCAGAGATGTAGGCTACACAATAAAATACTATCAGCAATTATTTTTTTGCTGAGTGAGTAGAAAGGGAGGGACATAAGTAAGAGTAGGCGGTCACATCCAATAATTTGACCACTTTCAGAACGGCTGCTCAATCAGGTCAATTAGCAGAGGCAGACATAGTAGGCCTACACAGCTTCATTACTTGAGTAAAAGTACAGATACCCTTTGCTAAATTTTACTCAAGTACAAGTAAAAGTACAACAGTCAGATGTCTACTTAAGTAAAAGTACTAAAGTACTTGTTTTTAAAAGTAGGCTACTTGAGTATCAAGAGTACAAGAGTGTTTTTCTAAATATTGCATTACTACTGCCACAGTGCTTACATTTATGTACTGAAACATCCTACATGGAGTTATGAAACAATTTAATGTTAATACCTTGGAGAATGTAAAAGGAATTGAAATTAAAATCAAGTCATTTTCATCTTTTTACCATGTTGCCAGGGATGGGCAGTATTACAAATACAAAATACTATTTTGTAATGGAAACACTTGAAGCGAAAACTATCATTAACTTGTTCAGAAAATTGAAATAGTCTGGTGAGGTAGGGCCACAGGTTGGCACATTCCCGGGATGGACCTGCTGCGTCTTCATCCATTGTTTCGTCCATGGTTTCGTCTCTTATCTAAATCTAACCATGGAGTTGACTTTGGCGGAAAGCTGAAGGTGATTGCTGATAGGCTGTCCCAATCAGTGGCGCCTGCACAATCCAAACACGTTTGAGAGGGAAACAACAAATTGAGGGTTTCCGAGATTTTTCTTTTTTCCTTTTTTTTAGAAGAAGTAACGGGTACTCACGGTTATGGATGTAGTGGAGTAAAGAGTATAATATTTGCCTCTCAAATGTACTTGAGTAAAGTCATGAGTAGGCTACTCCCCAAAAATGATACTTGAGTAAAGTACAGATCCCTCAAAACTGTACTCCAGTAAATGTACTCCGTTACTGTCCGGCTCTGTCAATTAGCCAGATCAATTAGTTAATCAGCCATATCAATCACATCCTCTACAAAGGCAATTTGATGATTTGGGTCAAAACAGCACCACGGTAACTGGTAATTATAGCTAAACACATGGTGTACCATAAATGACAGATATGATATTATGGACATTTTCAACATGCACATAGTATCTGCCCTACACATGTAACACATGTAACACAAGCAACAAAAGTCAAGATGATTTAATAAGATAATCAGGCAAAGTTTGGTTGTTTATTTCACTAACATCTATTTCCTTGATAACAAATTTTCAGCCAGGTATTGCCCATTTTGATAACTGAACATTGATTACACATGCTGGATGTAGGTATATATTTTTGATAATGAGCATAATATTTCTAAACATTTTTTGAAAGTGATGTTATTACAAACATGGTATAAGCGTAATAATCTAGGCTAATTTTGGCTGCTGTACCGTGTTGGCTGCTAATATCCAGTGATTTCACCAGCTGTGTACAGGCCTGGGGGAATGCACTTTCTCACACCCAAACAACAGGAAAGAATTCACTCCTACCCAGCTGCTTATATACTGAATGCTATAGTCGATAACCACAAAACATAACATTTGAAGTTAGCCAAAACAATGCCCTTTTCAGAGAGAGTGGCATTAACATATGACGGGCAGGTCACTCAGGACAAAGTTATCCCTTTCACCTGCGATAAGGTAAAGCCATCTCATCTCTTAGACAGCTGAAAGGCCTAAAGGGTCAGTGGACAAACTGCGCACTCTATTCTCCTTAGTCTGCATTTCACGCCTGTTCCCCAGACTAACCTACAGCGATAAATTGCTTTACTTTATCCGAACCTTGGGGATTTTATTAGCGCTACAAAGGGGGCTTTCAGAATGCAGGTCAGATGCTGGTCATGTTTACACACTAGGTCCACAAGTTCCTTCACATTCCTCAGATGATTTTATTTCACCTTTGAAAGAAGCCTGAAAGGCAGAAGCTCGAATATGTGGACTGGTATTTGAGGTCATTTGACGGGTGGTGATTGAGAGAGGTGCTCTAGGGATAGGCTACAACTTATCCGAGGGTTTCTGAGTTTAGAATTTCACAATTTTTTCCCCAGTGTGTACAAGTTTGAGAAACCAAAATCACACATAGACCTAAACAATATCTGAAATGCAAGATTTTTCTCTATACAGTTACAGCGTTATTTATAGAAGGCGACACCCTCCATCCACACGATAAACACATTTGAAATGCGCTAACAGTGTAACTGAAAAGCACGTAGCCCCAGTGAAGACAGGATAGACAGGGGTGCAGACATCAGCACTGACAGTCACTCACAGGTATGCAGTTACCTCTTTTCACTGATCAAAGACTGCAGGCATTCAAAGAGTCCCTAAGGTATTTCATCCCTAAAATTTTTCATCTATAATTCAGGTCAGTCAAGAAATCGGATCTCCAAAAGTCAAACAAAGTTCTAAGCTGCCAGCACTTCATAGCCTTTTCACTCTTATTTAAGTCTTCATTTAAAGAAATTAAGTGCAAGTTTACTGCTTTAAAACATTACAATGAGTCAAGAGTTCAAATCAAATGTCAATCATGGGAACAGTCCAACCTACTTAGGCCAAATGGTACAAAGATTACTTCTAGATTAGGCCACCTGATGTGGGGAGTAGATAAGACTACTGACAGGTAGGCCTAGTACTGACAGGCTGCCTACAATGGGTTTGTCAACTGTGGGTCATGTCATGTCAATGAAATTACAAATGAATTGTTATTACCAGAGGCCAAATGTGTAGTATAGCTTATATACCATGATTACATATTCTATTATATTGCCTGGATTTCATCTATGATTTCATCTACAGTAGGTCCTGAATTCTTGTAAGCATCCGCTGCACCTTCATACACTCTCCGTTTTTGCCCCTGTCAAACTATTTGCACAAGTTAGGCACATGTAAGAAGGTTTGGGTTCCAACCTAGCCTGTGAGTAGGGCAATGTTATGTGAAAGAAATTCTGTAATGTTAACTTTTCTAATGCCACCCCCGTGATTTGAATAAGTGCCCAGAATGGTTATGCTACTGTCTGGACATCACGTTAATTTGGAAACCTATTCCTTTTAGGCCATTTACAGAACTCTTAGGATAAACAGAGAACTCTAGTCATGATACCATGCGTGCAGGCATGCAAGTTACACTAAAATCAAATCCGTCCCACAAATGCACTCCTTATTATGAGTTAACGGATTTGAAACTAGCAAGCTGATAACCAAAGATGAGATAGGTAAGAAGAGTATACTCGTATACGTTAGCTGGCATGTTTGGCGCGTTTACTTTTTTATCTGTCATAAGTGACGCCCGCTCTGATATGACAGAAAGAGGGAGGGAGGAGAGAGAACGAAAAAGCAAAGTTGTGGTAAATATCTCCATGTCTGAGTCCGAAGTCGTACAATTCAGGCCACTTTAATTTAACTTAGTTATGAAGTCAATTTCACTTACCTCTGCTGTTCGTCGCGATGGAGGTCTCTTTAACGCCTGTTTGAGTGAAGAATCCATAATTGGAGTGTTTCACTAAGTCGTGCTCTCGTAAATGCGTCCCAAGTAGCTACGGGTTTTAAGAAATAAACTTATTTGTCACAATCCCACTTTGTGAGCTTTTCTTGACTCCGACCAGTGCCTCTTTACCTCGTCCGAGCATGGATAGGATTTTCAGGGAGGTACAGATTATTTTAACTTTAAATGTAATTTACGCACCGCGGCGACCACAAAACTGATGTCATGGTTTTACAAAGATCAGCGGCTTAAAATAGTAAGCCGACAGGTACAGTTGTAAGCGGAATTCATTTTTATCCTTCGTCGCCCTTTCTCGAAGAGCTAGCCATCTAACGTCTAGCCATCAACTAGACGGAAAGGAATGGAAGAGATTTCAGTCTCAGAGTCAACGCTGAGAGTTGACTAGCATAGTTGAGTTTTCCAGTCCCGCCGTTTAATCTAGGATGATCCACCAATCACGAAGTGTTCAACTGGCAACTTAGTCGCATTTGCTCCATTGATGTCAAGGCTAACATCTGTCCAGATGTTACAATTTCTATGTGTTGATTCGCGTGAAACACCACTTTTACTAGCAAAAAGCAACTCCCAGCCAACTCCTTTGGCTAATTCCTCAGAGCTAAATTAGCAGTCTTTTCCATAAATCTTGGCGACGACGAGACTGTCAGAGCTTGGTCCTCTAAAGCCCTATTAAGCCACACGGAAGTGTTTACGGTGTTGTTCGCAAACGTTGTGCAATATCAGCTTGTGGTTTCAATGCAATTATTTGAGGAAAATAGCTGAACCCTCAGCTCAGCTGAGAGTCCTTAGATTGTTAGCTTACTAGTTTACAAGACTGGCTAGTACAAATCCTCAAAACAACTTTCCATTCTCTAGCAAGAGAAGCACACTCCCACACCGTTTCGAAAACATCGCGAGAAGACGTTTCACTTTCAAACATCTCCAAGTGTTCTGGTTAAGTAATTTTCCTCTTCGTCACTTCTTTGACAGCTCCATCAGTTGTTTTGCTCTCCATTTTCAAAGACCGCGTTAATTGAAGTTAATTGGATCTAATTAAAAGCCCACTAATTCATGATCAAAGAGGGGTGTTGACCTCTGGTTGAGACGTGGTTATTTTCCGTGTAAGAAATAGCATGGTGGTTTATGATTATAATCGCATTTTAAAATATCCAAAATGACTGGTCGTCGACGTCAGCTAAAACCTTCAAGTTAGTGTGCCTTACTTAAAACAGCTACCAATCCAAGGCAGATCACTTTTTAATAATATTCTTATTTTTTTTCCCCTGACGGTTTTCTTTAATTGTCAGAAAAATCAATAAATCAATAGGAACTTTAACCAAGAAATAAATGCTCGTCATGGCACGTCTGTAACTGTATTATAATGGCATGTTTTATTGCACAACATTCCCAGAAAATTGGGAAAGGATAATTACAGAAAAATAATCCAATATTGAAAGACATTATGTACAAATAAATGGGAACAAACTGAAAACAATATATACAATGTACATAAACCAGTACACACCATTCTAAATAATTTAACTGAATTCATGTATAAAGAATGTATGTAGATATAAATACATTAAACAAATGCAAATAGGTGTTTTACAAAAGCAATGAATTTCATGTCATTTGCAGAAGCCAAACATCATACACTGAGAGCAAACCAATGCATTATAACCAAGAAAAGAACATTTCCCAGACACCTTCATTCCATCTTATGCTACATGTCCATTAAGACTCTGAGGAGCAACACCTCAAGACAAAAATAATTCATGAATTTACTAACAGACATTAAAAATATTTGTAAAAAATAAATGTCTTCATCCACAAATTTCAGTTACCTTTACAATTTTATAAAATTAACACGTCATTATTTCTCAAAAGTTCTTGCCGTCTAATAATAGCATAATAACTGACTAGTATTCCTTGTATTATCTTTATAACACATGCCTTTCAGCAGTAAACAATGTGGCAAAGCTGTATAAATTGTATAGTGTGAAAATAGTTCAGCATTTCACTTTGAAATATAAATGTTACTTGAATCAATGGCATTCAGAATTAAGTGATTTTTAGGAGTACACCTGGAGCATGACCCTACTTTTGAGAAACAGCAAAGGATTTGACAAGCCTTAGTTTGCCATTACACTGGTAAAAACTGATCAGGGCCTTAATATTTTTGGGGTCATTAAAAATACAGCTGTGAATCCTCACATTTGTTTGAGGTAGTGCTGAACCAACTGGATAATGTGAAGACTAGTAATATACAATTTGCTGTCAAAATCCACAATGACAAACATTGAAAAATAAAATAGGCATGCCAGGCATTGCAGGACATTTCCATTGATAACATAAAGACATAATTGAGCAAACGACAACTTGTATTTTACCGTGATTTAAAACATCCTATTATTATTTTTGTGCAACAAGGACTACTACCATTTCTATATCAAAAGGTGCGCTGAGGTGGAAGTAGTCACTTTGTCCCTTCCTCGTTTAGAGATAAATGTCTTTGACAACTTCTCTTTGGCTTTCTAGTCTTCTTTGTGAAAAGAAATAAACAGGTACAGACGTAAACAGATTTTTAAAAAAAAAGGTCAAACAAAACAAGGAAACAGTTCATGAGAGTACCTGTGGTGATAGTCAATCTAGCAATCACTGGGTGCAGTGACCTCTGTTGCCCCCATGTGGCAGATTGTCTCCATTGCAGGCAGCTGGTCCTTGGCCTTTCCAAGACCCTGGGCACAACCCACAGAGTTCAAGTGGCCCTCAGTGGGTCCCACAGTCTGTTTATTTGTGGCTGAACTCAGTAGATAAACAGGATAAAGAGAAACACACGTTCCTGCTGCTCCACAAAGTTCTCCACTGACGTCTGTTCGCTGTGTGGGCTCTACAGCAGGATTTGAGCCACGTATGGGGAGTGAGTGCTTGCTACTGCCGCCAACAGGGGAAGGTCACTGGACTCGATTCTGAAAAGTCAAGGAGAGAGACATATAGTCAATGCATATGCATGATTTGTTTGTGAACAATACAGCTTCATTAGGAAACATACCCTTACCCTAAAACCACTCCAAGTTCTTTGACATGCACTCTGGTTTGGCCCTTCAGGTATTCTGCCAGCATCCTGCTCTTGAAGTACAGCTCCTGAAGCCGGTCCTCCAAATGCATGATGCACTGTGACAAAGACAAAAGGTTAGCGGGTACTGTTCCATCAAACACTGAGAAGCAGCAACAACAACAACAACAACAACAACAACAACAACAGATTGACACCCAGGTAGCACTTACAAAGTTCGGAGACAAGTTGAGTTTATACAGCTGATAAGTGGACTGCAGGAGATTGGACACGAGGTTGGACACCAGCACCTCCTTGCCCAGTTTGGTGTCCGTCTGTCGCCTTTGACTGCTGGCCAACTGTACCGTCCACTTCTCCGTGTCTGCTATAATGCAAACGGCCTCTGCAATGGGCTCATCCAGTACCGGATGCTGTAATGGACACACAAATCAGTAGACAACATGAGAACGTGCAACTGTGCAGTAGAAGTCCTAGGAAGCATATTTCTAATTCAGATACCTTAGCTTTCACAAACGTGGATTAGTGACAAGCCTGGCCAAGTTAGTGCTGAGTAACTGGTAAACCTTCTCATAAATGAGCATTACACACAGGCTATATCGAGTCCGAAACTAAAGCACTCCGTTTGCGGAGCGTAAAAATAGTTTTAGAAGACTGGTCTAATTTTTCGAATGTACGTGCCGTTACCACGTCTGGTGTAGCCAGTTCCATTGACTATATTGGAAGCTAATTGTTGCAGCAGACACTGCACGAACAGAACGCTTCAGTTACGGTGCTTACACACAGTTGCGTTCAGTCACCGTAATTTGATTGGATGGTGCCTTCTGTTACTCTGCGTCGGTGAAGCAAAACTTGAACAGGGGAGACGCAACACAACGGACCCACAATTCAGTTTGGCAACGGATGACGTAAGCACATCTAAAGTGGACACATGTACATGAAATAGCCAACAAGACAGATTTGGGAGATGGCTTACCTGCACAGTATGTGCCAGGTCAGACATGAGAGTCTGTTTGAGCTTCTCATCATTTGGTGTCCCATGTAACACAAAGTCCGGGATATATGTTGGACAGTATCCTCCAAACAGGGATCTCCCGAAGTTTGCTACATTTGGCTTAGAGAAGTTTTCCATCAGCTTTTCCCTGTAAATATAAAGAAAATCCACATCAACTTGTTTTCAATCATGTCATATCAGATAATAAGTCACTTCTCTGGACGCACTGGGGCCTATTGATCTTTTTCAACATTAAAACACATTATCAACATTTAAACAGCTGTGAAAACTTTTCAATGGATGGCGTCGTATCTAGCACTGGTAAACAAGATATCGCTCTCCTCACCCTGGGAATGGAACCTCCACCTCGTCCTGCCACTCCTCCTGATCGTCCCTGTAGTACGGCTCCTCGTGCCGCGGTAGCTGAAGCTCCTGCCCAGTGTCCTCACTCTCACTGTCCCCAAGTGCACTGTCCGAGCTCTCGTTCCGTGGAATCTCCCAGTCATTGACTGGAGCCACCTTCTTCAGGTCCCCGTTGTTGGTGTCCCCTTGGGGGACAGTAACGGAAATGATGATGCCTTTGTCCTGCTCAGCAGGAGAGCATCTACAGGAGCCTGTACTACAGTTAGCATTGTGCGAGCTACCGCTGTTGTCTCTCGTGTCTTTGCAGCTCTGCCCTTCGGACAGGTCAATACTCCTGGTTACCGACTGGTTCGGCTGCGGCTCGCTAATGGTCTCCTGCTTTTTGGACAAGTCGTCGATAGTCCGTATCTCGACCGGGTTGTCGTCGCTGAAATACTCATCAAACAAGTCCATGCACTCTTCTGGAGCTGGGCTCCATTTGGGCATTTTACTGGAGATGCGTGGGAGTGGGGGTGGGGGTGGGGCTGGGTCCTTGCCCTCGTTGGTCTTGGTTTGGTCCACTGTATTCGACTTGGGTTCAGTCCTCTGCTCGGTGCTCACCTTATGCTGCTGCTGCTGCTGTTGCAGCTGCTGTTGATGTTGTTGCTGCTGCTGCAGCTGCTTCTGCTCTTGCTCCTTGAGCTGCTTCTTGTGTTTCTTCAGCTCCTCCTCCAGCTTCCTCTGCCTGCTCTCCGTGTCCGACTCCGGGGACATGGAGTCGCCGATGAGAAACGTGACTTTGGTGGCCGGCTCCTCCTCGTCCGACAAGTACGGCGCCACCAGGGTCTTATCCGGAGGCTTTTTCTCGAGCGGAATCCCTGACCGGCGAATGAACGTGATGCCGATGCCGCCCGTCGGAGGCTCCACTTGGACGAGAGGGGTGTCCAGATCGGCCTTGACCCCAGTCTCCACCCCGGCCTGCTCCCGCTCTCTCTCCGGGCCCAGCATGAGTGGCTGCTCCCTGGGAGAGGTGGAGCCCACGCACACCACCGTCTCCAACCGAGCCTCCATGCGCGGGCTCCCCGTCTCTTTGCACGACGACGTGGGCTCGCTGACGTCCTCGGTGCGGATGACGGGCACCGTGCCGAACGCGTGCGCGTTCGCCTGCGTGCAGCAGACGGCGTTCGTGACAGCGACGCCGCTGCTCTGTGACCCCTCCGCGGGCTCGTCGTCCGGCCCTGGGCACGTGTCCGTGTCCGTGTAAGTGCTGCTCTGCATGCTGTTCGTGTCCGACAGGTAGCTGCCGGCCTCGGGAGTCTCGCCCGGCGCTCCCGCCGCCGTCACACTCTGCGAGAGGTAGTCGCCGCTGGGCTTGTGTACGGTGACCAGCACGTAGTCGGACTCCTCCACCTCGCCCCGCCGCAGCGAGGTGGTGATGAGCGAGCCGGGCATGACGATGGCCTCGTCCTCCACACTGTCCAGCATGTGAGTCTCCAGCAGCTCCGAGCAGCGGATGAAGTAGGTGAGCACGTAGAGCAGCCGCTGCACCAGCTCCTGCCGCCGGCCCACCACCACCGTCCGCGATAGCCGCACCGGAGAGCCGATGGCCCCATACAGGTCACCTGCACACAGGAAACAGTCTTGGTTACGGTCATGGTTACGGTTGTGTGGTGGTTACGGTTATGTTGTGATCAAGCTTAAATCTAGTTTGGTCAAGACTACTTCTGAAACTGAATTATTTGATAACATTATTAACAACGTGCCTACAACCATTCTGTGCTAATACTGGGTTTGTAGATGACCCATTGCATGCATCAACCACTGGCAGCCAACCACAATATCTGTAGATTCTATGCCAGCACTGTTTAAGTCTGCCACTAGGTGGCAGTCACACCACACTTTCATCAGAGCTCTGGCTTTCATGAGCTGTCCCAGATGGGATCTCCAGTAACAGAAGTAGTATAGACATTTTTAATAACAGGCCCATATGCATCTCATGAGACTGTTGATTTAGTGATAATTTTTCCTTTTATCAACAAAGCAGCTTTCATAAATGTAAAGTCCAATGGAATTGAATGAGAGCAACCTCCTCCCATTGGAGTTATTCAAATGTTTCTGCTTGGCATCTGCAAAGGTCATACATTCTCAGACAAATACAGATTCAGTATACTGAAGGAGTCGATCTTTACCAAGCTGGGCCCACAGTGGATTATAGGGGTGTGTTTTGGCCAGCATGTCCACACTCTGAGATGAATGCTTCTCCAGGAAGATCTTAATGGGCGGCTGGCCGTTGGGCATGACTGTCGGCACCCACGCCAGGTGATTGGTCAACACGGCTGTGATCAGGGCAGGAAGGAATCTAGAAGAGGGGTGGGACAAGACGGACATCGTTGGTCAGGACATGCTTACACGCGTGCAGCTATAGATGTAGGTGGAGACGTGCAGCTTATGGATGTATGGGAGAGCTCAAGCGGGCCGGTTCACTCAACTGATTTTTAGAGGCCTGCTCCATCAGTATGGCCAGCTCCCGCATGAACTGGTTGCACAGCTGATTCTTCTCTGGTGTGCCAGACATCATGGCGAGCCAGACGGGTTCAGGGACGCGGGGCATGGTGTACAGGTTACAGATGGTCGTCCTGTCGGAGGGAGAGGGAGAGGAGGAGGAGGAGAAAGACAGCGGGGTCATTGTGAGGGGAGAGAACAAGAGATGCACAGTTCTCCGCGGCTCGTCTGTGGGGAGACCCTCTGTGTGGATTCATCGGCGGGAAATTCCTCGCAGACCCACAGCGGGCCGGGAGCCAGGGTCTCACACACACACACACACACACACACACACACACACACACACACACGCAACAAAGAAGGGAATCTCCTAGGAGGAGCAGCAGCAACACAAACACACTCACACTTTGGGGGCTGATGCATGCACGCAGACGCAGACACACACACACACACACACACACGCACACACACACAGCTCACACCTCAAACACACAGCTCACATTCCCACTTCACAAACAATGGAAGTAATCTTCACACTAATTGCTCAGTGGCTTATTCAGATGTCATAACGTTTCTGTCACAAGAGCATCCACCCGATTACATGATCCACATTACATTAGGAAATGGGATGAAAGTTCCTGCACTACAAGACCTCCACAGCGCCCTACTTTTTCTTATTTTTAACTCATTCAAAAGCCACTGCTATGAAAACCTGTTGACAAGCTCGCTGCATTCTGCAAACAGGTTGCTTATCTAAATTCTAAATTCAGGGGCTGGAGATTATCCTTCACCTTCTCCATGGCAAGCTGATCCAGTTCTCACACACTTCCGGGAAAAGCACGCACTTGCACATTTCAGCCAGTCAGCCCCGAGGCCCAGCAGCAGCATGTACACTCGTGATCAGAAATAAAATAGGACCCCCCCCCCCCCCCCCCCCCAGTCCCCCTTCCCACACACTACTCTAGTTCACTTCGCAGTACTTTATTTCTGGTTGTAGTATCCTATAAAAAGACCTGGCATCTCTTTTCTGCACCAATAACCTGTGACTGCTGCAGCCAGGCCAGAACATGGTCTAACTTTACACTACCTTAGCAGCAGATCAGGTGAACTTGAAAGAGGGGGGGGGGGGGGGGGGGGGGGGGGTAAACTAGACCACAACAAGAAAAAAAAAAAAGGGGCATTTGAGAGAGACTTGAGTCGATTAATCTAAAAGCCAGAGTATCTCTACCAATTTGACAATTAGGAAAATAACTGTAAATATGCAGTTATGTTTAAGAAGTGTGTAGTAGTATACAAGTGTCCAGATCTACGTTTGAAGGGTTATTGTGGTGTAATTCACAACAGCAGCTTCCTCTTTATTTCCCCCTCCAACATCCGGTCTTACTTCACAACCTAAGCACACCTCACTCTTCAAAAAATATTTAACGCGAGAGGGAGAGATAACTGCAGGCATTAGTTTGTTCCATCGGCTTCACCAGTGGCCTTCCTCCCGATGCCCCTAGCATATTATTTACTATTCTGGTCAGGCTAACTGTCTGTGACAGAGATACTGTTCCCTCCCGAGGGGAGTAGGGTTGCCATGGCACCGTGCCAGCATGTTGGCCGCGCTGCAGAGACACGAGCCGCCCCACAGTCTCTGCTGCACCTATCCCAGCATGCTTTGCTGCAGAGTGCTGCTGCTGCTGCTGAAAACAGCATCGTGCCACTGGGTGCTGGTGGAGCCGTTTCCCTGAGGAGGAGCCTTCGAGAGGCTTTTGTGAGGAGTTTGTGACAGTGAGAAAAACACCAGTCGGTAGGGGAGAGTGCAGGCCAGAGAGACAGACAGAGAGAGGGGGTGGGGGGGGGGGGGGGAGAGGGAGAGCAAGCCAGACAGAGAGTGAGAGAAAGACAGAGGGAGAGAGAGTGCAGGCCAGAGAGACAGAGAGAGAGAGGGGGGGGGGGAGAGGGAGAGCAAGCCAGACAGAGAGTGAGAGAAAGAGAGGGGTGAATGAGAGGGGAGCCATGTCCTCTGCTCACAGGCTTAACTCAACACCTATTGCAGGTCACATGGCAGGATTAGGAGCATTAAAGCTAAGCACACACACACACACACACACACACTTTGGAAAAGGATGCACAAAACTCTTGTGACCAGCTAAGTCCCCACCCCCACCCACTCTCAGCAGCTCCCCCATGTCACCTTTGACAGGCAAACACACGCACATGGTGCACATACAGAGAACCATAGCACTCAATCTCTTCCCCACCGCAGCGCTCTCAAGACCCTTATGCAACACCTGGCCTATGAGAAGAATCGAATTTGAATGTCCAAAAGCACAAACTAACATCCTCTGATCTATTTTCAGAGCTGTCTGGTAAGAGGATGCAACATTTAGCCTGTCTGCTAAAATTACATGAAAGGATCTGATATTGACCTAGCTAACTCGTAGTGAGTTGTATACATTTTGACACCTGGCTATTTTTAATGGATTTTAAACCTAATCCTTAAGGTCTCTCTAAGTCCTAAATGTTTTTCTCACAGCCAAATCAAAAGAAAAAGTTGACTGACAGGATGGGTGTGCCTGTTAACAGAAAATGAGAAGGCGTGAGACAAATCAACACTTCATTATATGAAACCATAAACTCACCGAAACTCATTGAGTCCATCCACCATTCGGCTATAGGCTAGTACCCTTTGAGTTGCGTCGGCTGAGCGCCTGCTCAGTTTCATAGCCTTGTAAAAAAACACACACAAAAAAAAAACAAGTACTGAAAACAGAGAGAGAGGAAAGTGAGCTGGCTTGACACCGATAGGGAGTGTTTATGCCACTGAAGCATTAACAAGGTTCAAATGAAGAGTTCAGATGCAAAACCCTCCAAATCCGTCTGACCACTTTTCTTTTAAATGAGCATTTAAATTCAGGCTCCTATAGGTTTTTGCCTATAAATCGATATTTCAGACCAGGAAGATAGTGGTATTTAGTGGGTTTTGAAGTAAAATTATTTGATTAACGTATACTATCTGTGGAGAGCATCCACTCTCCATCTTTATCTCATTTTTGACGTAGGTGGCATTTAGAGGCTTTTGCATCTGAACCCTTCAAATATAGAAAATGTATAATATAGAACGTCAGACACAAACCCACTCTCCTGCGTTGCCATTTTGCTCACCTGTTCGATGGCACTTTTGAGCTTGTTCATGTGGCTCTCATTTTGCTCACCTGTTCGATGGCACTTTTGAGCTTGTTCATGTGGCTCTCGAAGAGCGGGAAGTGGGAGAAAAAGAACTCCTGGAATCTGCCGTTCTCCTGCTCATTGGGCGAGAGCAAAAAGATGACCCCGATGGCAATCTTCTTCTTCCGGGTCACGCCGAGGTTTGGGCCACCGCTCTCGTCCGACATGTTGAAGCTCTCCTCCACAGACCTGATCACAGAGACATCACTCACTTCACTAGAGGTACAACTGCAGGCACGATTACCAAGAAATACTGAACGTCATCAAAAGCCAAAAATCATACTTTAGAGGACCTCGACACCAATGATTATCAGATACAAAATATCAATGTAATACAACAACAAAACGAATACAGCTTTATGCATGGTTTACTCTAAAATTACAGACTTAAGAGTGTCATATAAGTCAATATATCTCTATGCAAAAAATATATATGCATATATATAATGTCAACTGAGAGATAGCTTCCTATGGTTCCTACCATCTTGGGAAGACTCCGTTCTCTAGGCTGGTGGTCTGGCTGCGTAGCCACCGCCTCTGGTAGCTGCTGGCACAACTGCTGGTAAGGGACGAGCCCGGCGAGGGGAATGGTGTGATCAACAGACTGCTCAGAGATGCTGGAGAGAACAGAGAGAAAACAAAAACAACAACATTATTTATCCATCCCTCCACAACCCACTCTATCTGATCCATAAACACTTGCATCTGATCCTACATAACATAAGCATCTGATCCTACATAACATAACAAAGACTTGCGGTCTGCTCTGAAAAATCACGGTCTTCGGACTGGCTGACGATGCTTACAGCTAGTACTGGGAATCATGGAAGATAAATACTCCACTTAACTCTGCAGAGGTCACTAGTAGGTGCTAGTACTGAGAAGGTGCTAGTACTGAGAAGTACTTCAGTTAATTCTGCCTCTGTTAAAGCACTATCTTACATAACCCTATAGGCATGCATACCCACATAAGGATGTGATGCTGAGTGTGGGCATGTTTCAAGCATATTTTATGTCCTGTCACTTGAATGGCAGCTCAATCTTTCATGCTAATCCTGCCAGTGCTTTCTGAATGAGGGGCTCTGTAAAGGATGCGGAGGAGGCAGGACACGAGGGGCAAAATAAGCCTCCCCCCATTTACCCCCGCGAGAGCATGGGCTGAGAGTGGGGGGCTATATATAAGCAGACTGCATGTGATGCACTACACTGAAAATGAGATTCCCCCCATGCCAGTCATGCCAGGGAGTCAGTTTCCATTGCACAAGCTTTTCCAGGCCCTGGCGGACCAACGCAGACAGACAGCAATGCTGTACAGTGGGAGGTCAGAGGGAAACCGCTCTGAATGCTAATCTGGCCACGCGACGCCTGGAAAGGGTCAAAGGGCACTGGGGTCTTTAGCCTGCCCATGGTGGAACATCTGTGAGTGGGTTTTTCCACAGGCCTGAGTGAAAGGCCTTGTGGAAGGGATGTACAGTGCTGGATAAAATTGGACATGGTTGTGTGTGTGTGTGTGTGTGTGTGTTGTGTTGTGTATGTTACCTCATGCCCAGAGAGTGTGTGCTTGTGTGCGTGCGTACGTGTGAATGTGTGCGTGTGTGCTTATGTTATCTCATGCCCAGAGAGAGTGTGTGCATGTGTGTCTGTGTGTGATTGTGTTACCTCATGCTCAGTGAGTGGGTGTGGGGGGTGTACATGTTTGTGCGTTTTGTTACCTGATCGAGCAATACCACTGTCTCTCTCATCGTACAGCCCTCTGCCAGGCATGTCCATGGGGTTGCTGTGGCCTTTAGAGAGAGGAGGGGGGGAAAGAAGAGTCAGAATCAGGCCAGCCAGAGACCCTCTCCAAAATACCTCAGTCTGAAGTGTCCCCACACACAGCACCCCACCAGCGCCAACCCCCAACGCATAACCAACCAACCAACCCACTTCTGGCCTGGCTGAAAAAATAAATAAATAAACGACCCCACACACACACACACACACACTTGCTGGCAGCACCAGTCATGACTACCAGCACGACAGGGCCCCCCTTCTGCTGCCCAGGTGCCCGCGTAGTGGCGCGGCGGGTGGCGCAGTGAGTGGCGCTGCCGCTGATGTGATTTATGGGGAGGAAATTAAACTGCAACCTTCACTCGGATGCATCTACTAGGGAGGCAGCTGGGGCCTCGGCTGCTATTGCATAACTGACGCGCGCGCGTGTGGCTACGTGTCGTGCCGCCACTGCCAATGAGAAAGGGTCTCCGGCGGCTCTATATTTATACGGGGGCACCTCCCATGGAGCAGGAGCGCTGGTGCGTACTGGCACATAGGAGAGGGGAGAGACTGATGGGGAGGGAGGAGGAGGAGGAGGAGGAGGAGGAGAGGAGAGAGGGAGGCAAAGGAAGGAGAGGAGAGCAATATGAAGGAGGAGGGAAAGAAGGGAGGAGAGGGAGGAGGAGGAGGAGTGAGGGGAGATAAGCGGCCACCGGGGGGGTTGCACACAGGTGCGCACACACAAGCACGTGTTCCAGCACATTTCAAATTGTGAACTCCTTAAGCAAAGAATCACACAAAAGAACAGGAAACAAAAACAAATAAAAAATAAAATAAAAAAACAAACACAGCCACATGCAGCATTAAAAACATACCTGACACATGCACGCACAGTTGCACACCCACATCAACACACCCACACACACACACACACACACACACAGTAGGCAAACCTGAAAAAAAAGAAGCACTCTTGATCAGACGTAGAGGGCCCTGCTCTGAGAGTGCCCTCCGCGGGCTGCAGAGCTGAGAGAAACCTGGAACAGCAGCACAGAAACGAAAGAGAGAAGAGGAGAGAGAGGAGAAGACAACAACGAACAGAGAGAGAAACAGAAAGAACAAGACAGAGGACCAGGTTAGTGAAGCAGGAGAAGGCCCTGGAATAAGGCTCTCCAACCCCATAGAGAAACAGAGCAGGAGAGAAAAATGGAGGATGGCACACTGTACACGTTCAGGAAAGACACTCATGTCAAATGAAAAACCCTCACAGAAAACGTGCCGCCTGGATGGGGTCTTACAGGAGGAGGCACAAGCAGCCCCTCCATCTCTTTTCTAACGGGTCGAATCTGCACGTTCTCTGTGAGGATGTGGCTGATCAATACTGTTCAAAACATTAATGACCCACAGCACAAAAATGACCTTTCAGTTCAAACATGACTTAATAAGCCAGAGTCTGTGCTGATTTTTACAACCTCAACATGTTTTGAACAGTTTTGAAATGATTAGGGCACGGGCGGAACAAAGACATACACTTAACATTTACTGACAAAGATAAGTAACGTTTAACAGATACAAAGACAGCAAGAGAGCACTGATCATTCCTCTAATAGACAAAGGAGATAATCATTAATCACAAAACTCTGTTCCAGCAGCACGTGCAATGTTCCAAATGTAAAGCATTTTGAGCTGCATTCTGTGTATGAAGGTGCTATACAAATAAATCTTAATAATAATAATAATAATAATAATAATAATAATAATAAGTATTCCTGTCTGCTGTGTATCTATTTTATTCCTTTCTAAAAATAAAATAAAAAAAAGTGCACTTCTACACCACCACACCTACAAACAGGGAAGCGACCATACACTTGTCATGGGACGAAAGGTGTCAGTTCTCTTCTGCTACTTGTGCTGTGGTTACCTATGTTTCCCAGAAAGCCACTTGTGACGGTGTTGTGGTCCACTCGTAGAGCATTCGTGTCCTGGCCGATGTACTCCAAGCTGTCCTGCAATCTGTAGACGGGGGGTAATAAAAAAAAAAAAAAAAAAGCTATCAACAGCCAGTCGGCGCCAAAAGTCGTGCTTCTGTTCTGTGAGTGTACATGTGCATTTGTACAGAGTGTGTATGTGTCAGAGTGAAAAAAGAGGGAGGGGGGGGGAGGGGTGCATAGTGACGAGACAAACTCATGTGACCACTTACGTGTTGAGGCTTCCATATACGCTGCCCCCTGTACGTGCGGTGAACACTTTACTCAACATGAGCTGTGGTGGAGACCTGAAAGCACACAAGCGCGCACACACACACACACACACACACACACAGACACACACACACACAGTCACTCCTGTTGCCATCAGCAAGCTCAACATCAGCAAAGAGCAATGATGTTTCCATGGGGAATGTGTTGGTGTAAACAGACAGTGATCATCCCTCCTTACTCTACTGCTAGTGGTCGTGTGTGATCCTCTCATTTCATTGTTTTCATCCCCCACGGCCTCTCCTCAATCCACTTACCGGATCTGATGGATTTTCAATGTGGAGCCTTTATAGCTCATGGCTACCGAGCCAAACATCATCTCGCCCAACATGTTGGCATCGGATGAACAGCGAGAGCCCTGGGGGAGAGGGAGGCATGTGTGAGGTGTGCTGAAAATTCATCGAGATTGTGTAAACATTACCACCTGATCTACATCGGAGGGTGACGCAGGTGACGTGTGCTGATGAAGGAGGTGAGAGGTCACAAGTGTGTGTGTGTGTGTGTGTGTGTGTGTGTGTGTGTGTGTGTGTATGAGTGTGTGTCTAGGAAAGGCTGTGTGTGTGTGTGTGAGTGTGTGGTTGTATGTGAGTGTGGTTGTGTGTGTGAGTGTTTAAAATGTGGATATATGTCTGGGAAAGGCTGCCTGTGTGTGTGTGTGTGTGTGTGTGTACCTGGAAACGCAGGCCTTGTTCCCGCGGCTCAGACGTGCAAGAGGACGAGCTGTCCAGCGAAGACGAGCTTCCTGTGGGCCTCAGCTGGCAGCATTTCCCAAACACCTTTACCTGGGCCTCCCCACACATTTTCTGTAGCGCGCGCACACACACACACACACACACACGAGAAGGTGAGGAGGGGGGCAGTTATACACTACATCATGGCACAAACCCTCTCAAATGCATACACATACACTTACATTCCCCCATATATACTGGCTGTTATACAGTATACAGTCTCTAATGCAGGCTTTAATCAAGACTCCTGAGCACGGCTATACCAAAGAAACAGCCACTGCAGTATAACCTCATAAAAACCCTTCTCTTAAGAATCCTACTGGTTGCACAGAATTGGGTGTCATCAAACTTGCACTGGGTTAAATTGCTAAAATTGCTTGGCGCAGCAGAAATGTGGTGAATGCACTGAACTGCATTTGCACAGGTCATAACTTAACTCTGCTGCACCATCGGGTTCATATCATTGCTCCTGGAGCACATCATGTGACCAACTCCTCCACACACTCCTACATGAGGGTCTTTCTGTGTGTGGTTTGTGCAGTGAGCAGTGCAGCTGGAATGTGGATGTGGAATGCGTGCGTCGCTGGCGCTCAGCAATGGCTCACTCACATCAAACAAGCGTCTCGCTCAGCCCAGCCCAGCCCAGCCCAACCCAGTTGAGTTTGAGTGGAGCTCGGCCCTGT
>NC_055961.1:22799993-22902493 GCF_018492685.1 Alosa sapidissima
GTGTCTCTGGGCAGCATCACACACTGGAGACAACTCTGTCCCAGAACAGGGCCAGCTCTGGAGTGATCCGGCCTGAATAGCACTGTCCGTCTCCATATTATGTTGAGGCTTCTGACTAACCTCACTCTCAGGAATTGCTTTCCGTGTTGGCGTGCACACTGCCTTTTGTCAAACATACCACCCTTTTGTCTTGAAGTTTTGAGTTATGTGTGTTACCTGAATGTTTAAATGATCAGTAGCAGTTGCTTGCGGTAAGCCCTGTAATGTGTATGAGCTCGGAGCTCATTAGAGACCATTACTTCTAATTGCCTGATCAGTGCAGGTCCAGTGAGAGATGTTGGCATTGCAGCTGGTTGTGAACACGCCCACTGAGTGCAATGTATATCGGCATTTATGGATGCTTAGATTATGAATAACCATGAGGTGAGTGTTTTGTCTTTTGTGATGTGACTTTTAGTGCTATAGTGGTCAGCCCACTTTTGTAGATCACTTATGGATGTTGCTAGCTAAGTGAAGGCAGCAACTTTGTTTGTGTGGTAGTGAGCCACACTAGGGGCCTGTACTACGAAGCAGGGTTACTGGCTTATCTGGGTAACTTCGAGAGTAACTTGATCACGTGTGGCGTAACTTCCCGATTAACCCATACTATGAAAGGTGGATAGGTTTTAACCGAGGTATGCTGCCATGGCAATTTACGCTGCATCTCAAACCTGCTCCGAGCAGGTTATGTTCTTGGTTAACCCGAGGTTTCCGTTAACCACACCCTTTATAAGTACCACCCCTCCACTAACAATTCGAGACAATGTCGGCGTGCATTGGACATTGGACATTGGAGCGCAAATCGTGAGGGGCTCTCTTCGCAGGGCGAGGGGTTTTAGAGACCGCCATATATAGACTATATATATATATATATATATATATATATATATATATATATATATATATATATATATATTATCTATGAAGATATTGATTGTCAGCCGAGGGAATTTGTTATCTTTGTCAGATGATCTAGGCAAAAATCTCTAATGTGACCCGTCATAGCAATGCCCTTACGTGAGCATTCATGTATTCCATCTAATCGGTTATGCTGAACATCTGAGCAAGAATAACCTACTGTATGTCCTAAAATAAATCGGACATAAGCCTAGCCTACAGTATGCTGAACATCTGAGCAAGATTAGCCTAAAATAATTCGGACATTGCCTACAGGCCTGTAGGCCTAATAAATTAAAATCACCATTTTAACAAACTTGTTGAATTGAATGTCATATTACTGTACCCTGCAAATAAAGGCTACACATTTCCACAGCACCAGAATCCGACCGAATGCCTCCCTCAACCCCTTCCATAATCGGCCTTCCACTATTATTTGCGATGGCCAACTGCTCTGCTACTGTAAAACACTCTGGTGCCTTACAGTAGTGTTCAAAGACACCTTTTTCTTGTTAGCTGTAAAACAGAGGCAAAGTTAAGGCTATAAGCATACTAGGCCTACATGTTTTCATAATTAAGAAATATTAATGCAAGCTATGACTATAAACCACTATTCTGAATAATGTGTTTGTGTTTCATTTTCACCTGCTGCCATGTGCATTTGGCAATGGTGTTGCATCTGAAATGTTCACAGGATTAGGCATACACTAAATCAGTCAATGGGGCTACTTAAACATTCAATTATTCTTACTACTGTAATCTATATGCCCACTTCTAAATTGTGTTGCATCTGTAGGCATTTCTATGAACTCAAATCCTCCGTATTTGAAGAACAAGTCAGCTAACGTTATTATAATTGTAACAAGTTACAAAAACATAGCTGTTCATGTTATCTGGCTACCATGTTATCATGCTACCGTTGCCCAAGCCATTTAGTAGGCCTTCAAAGTATCATGGTTAAGTTTTACAAACGTTTCACTAAGGTTAGGCTGTGGCCGCCCCTACCTGAAGTGTCTGTAGAGCCACATGAATGTCAACAAATAAATTAAATTAAAATGTGTTGCCTAATTGTGTATCCTTTTGTCCAGCCTATTCTTTTAAGAATTCAGTTCATGAAACTCGGGCATTGAAACGCACATTGCAATGGGCAGGAGAAGTCTATATAGTGTCCATATTTTACACAAACTTTGAGCACAGGGAGAGTCAAAACTCTTAGGCTTATAGGCTATTAACGTTAATGTTGCTGACATGTAAACATGGGTTTGATGTTTTTTTGATACTTTATTTCCCAATTCACGAGTTGGTGCTTCTCCTGTGGCGCAACAGGTTAATGCCTTTACATTGCTTTTTCACACAGTTGACATGGGTTCAATCCTCCTCATCACACGTTTTTTTTAAATTATTATTATTTATTTATTTTTAGACCAGCAACGCTTCCTCAATTTAGGAAGGCTACAGATACTAGGTGGCCACAGAGAGTCTGACCAGCAGTCAGTGAGATGTTTGAAAACTTAACCATGATACTTTGAAGACCTACTGGCTTGGACAACTGCTGCAGCAAGACAACACCATCAGCCGTGTTAACTTGCTACAATCATCAGCTGACTTCTTCTAATTGTATAGACTAAGTCAAGTAAATTTCCCTGATTTATCAGCTGGTTCGTGGCGCAAGTACGTAGATGAATGGTTATCATGTAGGAGGTTTCATTTGGGAAGCAGGTTCGATACCCACGTGGAGTTATTATTTGGGTATTTATTTTTTTGGTGGCATATTCATGGTCCAGTGTATGTAGCGTACTACAGACAATTTTGACGTTTAAATATGTCATGCATATTTGTATTTGTTCGTCTCCAGTTTCCATCAGAAAGTGACAAATCTGCAAGCGGCCACATCTGTCAAAGAAACGTCATCACTCGTGAAACGTCTTCAACGCAGCCAGTTAACATGGGTGCCAGTTGCCATGTAACACCGGTTTAGCAAAGTAACCCTGGGTTACATCTGGGTAGGTTAAGCTCCCTTCGTAGTACAGACCCCTGGACTCCGTTTACACGTACATGGTTATTTTGAAAAACAGAGTAATTTCCATTCGTTTGTGCCTTCCGTTTACACGCAAACAGAGAATTAGCCTCTGAAAATAATTCTTACTACTCTGGACAGAGTGGAGATTTTGAAAAACTTTGTTTGCATGTAAAGTGAGAAAAACTGAGTTTTAGGCAGCCGACGTCACAGTATGCGCCAGAACTATCATTGGTGGAAACAGTGGCAACGTGTAATGCCCCACCACCTGGACATTTTCTGTCACGGCCTATGTCGACATTTTTCTAATTTAAACCGAGTGATTAATGCTGGCATTGTCATTGCCATCAGCAAAAACCTAAACCTATTGCAAGCATATAAAACAGTTAACTTAAATAATGACTCATATTGGTCGCCTTATGTTAAATATCTATGTTGGAAAAAATATATAGCCTGGAAAAATTTCTGGATATCGCGATTTCATCAACTGGCTCGTGGCTTAACGGCAGTGTGTCGGTGCACTGCGCGCTCGGCCGGAGTTCGCATCCCATCTCTTCTTTTCACCTCTGAGTAAGAGAGTAGGCCTACGAGACACAACAATAGGTTTTGACCATACCTATTTATGTACTGTATATAGTTACTCTACATCGATAGACCAATAGGTACAAGACATCAGTCAAAACAATTGAATGTACGTGTCACACTAGTTCACCTGCAGGTAGCGAGAAGCAAGAGGACAATCTCACATCATCAATCGAACCTACAACACTGGGATAACAAGTCACCTGCTTTAGCCACTACACCATTCATCACTGTGCTGATTTTAAGAGTCTGTGAAGATTATAATACTAGCTTATCAAAAAGCAAGGCAATACTCAAATTAACATAAATAGCAAGAATGAGCCAAGTAGGCGAGTTAGTCTCTTAATCAAAATAAAGCTACAGGACAGATCAATCATTGAGTCACGAGACAAACATCCACTTCGCAATTTTTGGTTAGGCAGTTGTGATTTTTGATTAGGCGCTCAGGACACCAACTGGAACTAGCAAGGAACGACAGAAGTGTGACTGCCCAGGGGCAGTAGTTCAAACTACTAAACTTTGCATCCTTGTTTGCGATTGAGAGTTCGAAATACCCTTTCTAGAAACACCAAATTCAAGAACGATGGAGCGAACTACCAAGGTTGCGACGCAAGTTAGCCAACGACACTTTCTAGAAACGAGCCCCAGGACGATGCTACAGGGTACGCCTCAGTGCAGCAGATGGTGGTAATGCACTGTGTTTGCAAACTGCCAAAAAAAAAAAAAACTCACTGAAGAAGAAGAAGAAGAAAAAGAAGAAGAAGAAGGTTACTTTGGCAGACCAGCTTCTATTCTTTTATTTCTGTGAGCTTTTTTTTACATCCATGTCCGGGGCTATTTAAAACATGTCACAGGCGCTCATCCAAAATCTTCATTAGTCTCTACCCATCGCAACTCATACCTGCATGTCAGCTCATCATAGCTACCAGGGCTGTGGGGCGAGACCACAGGGAACAGAGTCCAGGCTACTGCAGCGAAAAGTTATACAAACAGCAACATCATGCCCTTTTTGAGCTCACAGTAACCTACTACATGGTCCCAAAGACTAACCTGACAATAGCCAGATGAATTTCGCTCCGCCTAGCTCCACTCATCCATCTGGAACCGATCCATTGAAGTGTTGCTTCAGAAGGCTGGGCCTAATTAAAAAATGCTTGCATATGATTGAATAAGCCACTTGTCCGTCATCTATTGACGCGCTACTTCAACCACTCACATCGAAGCCAACCCGTGACGCTGATAACAGTCTCACAGTCACTTCTACGCTATGTCACATCCATGAAACTCCCGCCCTGCGTCCTGATTGGCTGAACCATAAAGTCGGTTGCAGAAATCACTCTCAATGGAAGAGGTCCCAGATGGATGTGAGTGAAGCTAGGCGGAGCTAAGCGGAACGACATTCATCTGGCTATTGTCAGGTTACCCAAAGACAGGACCATATACAATCAGTCACATATTTTTATTGTATTATTAAAAAAATGTTGTGCCTTTCACAAATTTCTTACTAGAGGGATTAGGCCTAAAGTCAGCCATGTGTGCCGATAGTGCTGGTATTGTAGTAGCCTAAAAGGCTTCATACAGAAGTTCAATTGAATTGAATGGACTGTCCCAACATTCAGAAGTTAAAAATAATGATGCTACCTTTGACAACAGATTTTGAGCTTAATTTAATACAACAATGAATCAGTTGCAATGAGATATAAAGGACACAATGAGTTTCTTTCCTATTTAATTCCTATGCAGCTACTGGGAGAGCTTTGTCACTTTTAAGGACTGCATGGTATGACACATTGGAGGCCCCAACAACCAAATGCTAAAAGCAGCATTCAAAACCTCTTTTGAAATACATTCAAGAGCTTACTTCACTTAACAACCATGAGCAGAATTCATTGAGCAGTCAGTTTTGGGATGAGAGTAATTTCCTGGATATAATGCCTCATAAATAAACTGTATGGCAGTGTTTTATGCAAATTTGTGTACTGCAACTCTTGCTGTGACAAAGAAGTCTGAAATGCAGGCATTTTGCCCTAAACACTTCTATCATCTGACTTTGAGTGGGTTTTGTGATCTTCGGTACATTCCATTCTGTCTCCATTCACTCCAAATTGGGTCTTTCTTAATTTCCCAACTACACTGTATATTAACTGCATAATATAAAACTATGTTATCTAATCTTCAACAATGCAACTATATAATCTGATTACACATTTTTTCTAATGTAGGCCTAATATGGATTATAGTTACTTGGTTTTTGTAGGCCTAATTTCATTACATAATTGATTAAATGTAAAAAATGACTACCAAACCCTGTCCTCATTCAACAGTTATATAGCAAACTAGCTTTAGGTTCTTGGGTTAACGTTTGCCTAAGCATGAATTTGGCAGTTTATCATATTTCATCTTGATAAACACACTTCTTCCTCTTCTTTTGTGGCAGTGTGGCTCATAGATAGTTTCAAACTCACACCCCTGACGTCTCAAATAAGTCTCGAGGTTTCAAAGCACAAAAACGTGGTTTAAAACAGCCATGTCATGTGACCACTGCTTTGAAACATTGTTCAAAATCCCCATGTCATGTGACCAAAGCTAAGTAAACCTTCGGTGCATTTCACCCATTTCACCGCTGTCAGCGGCAGGCTACTATTTGACTGTGCGTTTAATTAACAGTGTAGACTTTTCTTAAGCAACAGCCATGATGGTGTAGTGGTTAGTGAGGGTGTTTTTCATAGACAGTAAAAGATATGGACAGAGTCATCACGTAGACGCCAATCGAGGCAGGTGAAGCAAATTTCAACCGTTTCCTGTTGGTCAACGAGGCTTTCTGCGCAGGCTCAGGGGATGTAAATGTAACGTAGGCACGTAGTCTGACTTGTGTAACTCTTGTGATAGCTGCACCGAGAGATTGGGTAGCCACTTACTTCGTTACCACCATGTCTACATTACTGTTCTAAATGTCCTAGTTCGTAGATAAATGCGATTTAATATAAACAGCACTCGCCACATTCATAGCCTAGGCTACTGTCAATCCATCAAAACTTCGGTGAAATGTTGTGCTCCGATGCTTTCGTTCTTATCCAGAGAATACGGTTATTTTACTCCTGTGCTACAGTATACAACAGGCTGCAGACTGCCTGTGTGGAAATGGCCCCTCTTTCCCAGCTTGGCTACTGTAATCTGAAGGCTTCAGAAGCACACTGCCTCCGTGACCCAGTTTTGTGCCCAGTGAAGTAACATCATTCTCCCTGCTACTCTTACTCTGTGAGCCAGTAGACACAATGCTGGGAGTGTATGTGTGAGGGGGGGGGGGGGGGGGGGGGTAAGCCATTATTGCTCACAGCAACTACACACACACGCACACAAACACACACACACACACATACACTCACAGAGACTTTAGGAAGTCATACACCTACTGTATTACACCAACATGTACAAAAAACCTACATCCTACAAATGTATGAGCCTACATTATCCAAAGTGTAGGTATGTATGAGCCTACATTATCCAGAGTATGTACTGTATATGAGCCTACATTATCCAAAGAGTATGTACTGTATGTATGAGCTATTGTCCAAAGTCAATGAGCTTGGTTAAAATAAACACACAAACTAGCATGCTCAGTGACTAATTTTATTAGCTGTGATATGGATTTTGTGTGAATCGTAGAGCCATCTACATGAATACAGAAATGGAAGTTTATCAGTGAAGCCATCACAGGTTTGTTCAATTTAGGATGTTCCTTCCTATCTTCTCTAGACCCAAGAAATAATCCTTTGGACACAATATTTGGGCTATATATTATGCAATGGATGATGGTCGATGTCAGCCATTTAGAGTGGCATGCCCATGCCAAAGATAGCCCCTGCTTTAATCAGGTTTGGTAGCTCAGCATGTGGGTTATCCTGTCTGACTGTTTGTGCTGGTCTGTCACAGTCATCCGATTACAACTCTGAGGTTTTTTTTTCTTTTTGCTTCCCCATGAACAGCATTTCTAATCCCACTGCGCAGTGATGTAAGGACAATAGAACCTAGTAGTGCAGTCCTTCCCAGTTCTTCTGTCAGGGATTAGAAACGGTTCAAAGAACAAAAATGAAAACGAACAAAATTGTCGGATGAATATAACCGAAAATGGGAACAAAACCAATTTCACTTGTTCTGGAGTGAAAACGCTATTTTCAATTTTAGATAACCGGTTAATAATAATGGTATTTATCGTTCCAATTAACCTTTCTTTGAAAATTACTATCTAACCGCCTTTTCCAAACATGTAGCATAAATTACTGAAACATTGTGTAAAATAACATAGCAGAGAAAGAAAATATCTAGGCCTAGTGTCATGCAGTTGGTAGCATCATGCATAGGTTAGGCTATTACAGGGCTTAAAGGTGCCATGTGTAAGAATTGAGGTAAAAATATCCAAAAAATGAGCTACACGCATGAAAAGAATGAGAAGAAATAAGGATGATGATGTTATTAAAAAAAAAGACAAGGTATAGTGCTGCAGAGATATCCACCTGAATTAGCATGCTAAATTACTAGCCACAGCCCGACAGTTGTCATAATACCAGTTTCGGCCATGGGAGGCGGTATGCAGGCAACATAACCGCCAGCCAAACTGCAATACTGTTACTCAAGGGTAGACCAACTCACTTTCTGGAGGTATACTGCCCCCATCTTTTATGGAATGTGGAGTATGAATTGATTTTTTGGCGGACATTACACATGGCACCTTTAAAACAAGGACATTTTCTATGCCATTTTTTTTAAAGATCTAATATTATCAATGAATTAATATTATAAATTAATTATATAATAACCTGCTTTCAAATCTCACCCACACCTGAATAGGCAGTGTTTTAAACAGTTACCTTAGCCTTGATACCTACTTTGATTCAAGCTTTGAGGCTGCTGTGCAGAAAAAAGCTTATGCTATTGCACCTGCCATAAATCAATTTGTCAATTTGTATGTCATTTTTAAAGTCACATTATTAACCATTCTTCTACAACGTTCTAACCAGTTACAATTTAGAAAACCAACCGAAATGATAATCATTCTGTTTTCGGTCCCTGTCTGCTGTACATGAAATGGCCAGGCTCTAAATGTTAGATTGTGTGTTCATTAATGCCCTTAATGTGCAGTGCAGTACAGTGCAGTGTTTCTGTCCATGTGCATGGTCCATGTAAGCCATTAGTAGTGAAGGATATTTTGAAAATGCAATTTCTGATTCAGATGCAAAATCCTCTAAATCTATCTGACCACTTTTCTTTTAAATTCATATTTTTTATCAGGCTCCTATAGGTTTTTGCCTTCAAATTGATATTTCAGACCAGAAGGAAAGTGGTATTTAGCAGGTTTTTGAAGCAAAATTATTTGATTAATGTATGTGTGGAGAGCATCATCACCATCATTTTTGACGGAGGTGGCATTTAGAGTTTTGCATCTGAACTCTTCATATGTGAAAATGTTTTTTTGCATAGGGTAGTATGCTATTTTCAAAAATTGGAATGACCCTGTCTCATTCCAACAAAGCATGCAAACTGTGCACGGCATACTGTTAGGCTAGGCCTACTATTGGTCATTTTATTATTTTGAGGAATGTATAAGACTTTTTTCGGATGTTCCTAAGAAACTTGGTGCCATGGATGGTGAACATGATGCCTAGTGGGTCTTACCCAGATTACATCCATCTCTGAGCTTAGCCCTGCTCTCTCTGCAAAATCATCATCATAGCATTTTTATCATATCATTTTATCATATCATAGCATTTTGTGGCCTACAATCTATGCTTTTTTATACAAAACTGCATGCAGGGTGTTACAGCTGATAGCGTAGGCCTCGTGTATCCTACAGTGGTGGCGGCATACAGGCATACCTGTTTATTAGGCTTACTCTCAGAAATGTTCTGGGTCTAGATGAGCAGCTTACAGTTGGTCTAATTGTAGGCCATACAGTAGCCTAGGCCTACACATTGATGTAGGCTAAAACAATAATTGTTGGTAGTAGCCTATGCATCTAAAAGTGCTCTATTATGCATAATATACAACATATCTGCTTTCATCATTGTAAGACTACACAAACCTGCAATTTACCCCTATTTCATGTTTGCCCTGTCTTAGATTAGAGAATCAGTGGCCGAGAGCGCCGAAGAAATAGCCTATTATAGAACACATGATGTGTTGACCGGAAATATCAGTCGGCGCATATTAGTCTACTAGGGCTACGCAATAGCGCATCATCCGCTGCCTTATGATCGGCAAATCTACAATAGATCAGAGATGATTCAGACAATTCAGTGAGAAGCTCACGAATAGAGGTCAAGGGGAAAAAGCAATAGGCAAATTCAGCCCACAAAAACAAAAGAAGAGAAATTGGGTGAACTGTGAACATGCACAAGTTGCCAAAATGCTTTACCGACGAATAGCATATTCTCTGCAGCATAGGCCTTTAAATTAAATAATACTACCGCCATTGGCTTCACACACTGTTCAACACACATCTGGTTTAACATCGCCTTAGCCGAATAGCCTAAACGGTTGACCAGGATTTGTCCACAAGTAGTGTAGCCTATAGCTCCATTTTCATGCGACCCATAATAATAGGCTACCTGCAGTAGACAGACAGATCAGACAGATGCTGTTGTCTAAATCCACCGATTGAGTAGCCTAGCCTTCATGTTTATGTGGCCTAAAGCGATAACACAACCGAGCAGCCACAAGAAAAAAAACGTCATCTTCACAGATGACTGCGATGAGTAAACCAACCGAATTGTTACGATGGGTATTGGGCTGACCAACATTAGCCTACCAGCAACAGCTTTCCGTAGCCCTACAGCTTTGATTTATATTACCAGGCCAAAATGTTATCTGAACATGGTATCTCCTATAGACCACACTCGACCATAGCGGCATTGCTTGGCTAGCTAGAAGCTTAAAACCGCTACAGTTAGGCCACCCTGAAGAAGAGAAGCAGTAGCCTACCGTAAGCCTAGGCTATTTAGTGCCCGGTTTCAACAACACTAAATAAGAAACGAAACAACAGATGCTTACCGTGTAATTAATTTCCAGCGCGAATCAAAGTCTTCCAGTCCCAAATCATTCACCATGGTCCTACATCTTTCCTCTTCCTCGCAGCTTCAGCAACCATCCAATGCACTGAGATCTGTGATGCTCCCACACCCCGCCCTCATCGTTATGAGAAAATGATCTCACTAAATTCGCCGAGAACTGCAGTATATCCACCTAACCAAAAGCTACCGCTGTAGGCTTTTCTTTCTCAACAACACAAGGTGGCCTTCCTCTTCTGTATCAACTCCTCGAAGGATTGTGTCTTTTGACTGCAGCAGATATGTCGGATAAAGGAGGACAACTCGACTTTCACTGTGCTTGGACGCCATAGGCTATATGCTGTAGGCTAAGGGCACCAAGCTGTCATAGCGGTGAAAGGGGAGGGGACTTCAAATTAGTTAGCCTAATTGTTGTCCTATGCACTATGAACTTTATCTGAAATGAGAGGATAAAGGTGTCAAGTCAGTTGTGACAATTAGAAGCCTGAAGCTTAGGCTACAATTCCAAATATTACCTATAAGGGGCGCCAATGCTTGATAAACTCAAGGAGGTGCAGATGGAGTGTTAGTTTGTTGGCTTTATTCGGCCTACGACTGCATCAGTAGCCTAGAAATCTAGAAATTCTAGGGGGGTCCGGGGGCATGCCCCCGGTAGAATTTTTTTTTTAAATAACCCCTTAAATGATGACCTCTGGCGAGTTTTGTGGACAGAAATGGACAGATTGAGACTTACAAATATGAATGTGTGTATGAGTGTACGTATGTATCAGGGATGGAAATAAAATATTTTTTTCCACCTACCATTGTGGCTGGCGGATTCCAAAATCTACCAGCCACTCAACTTTTTTACCAGCCACTAGAGATGTATGAACATTTGATGAAAAAACATGACCAAAATGATCATGGTTATTGGTATTATTGCGATATGATTAAAATGTGCTGACTTTTTTTCTAAACCTACCATCAATGTTGGACAGAACTCATAATTGGCCTGTCCTTCATGCACAGTAGCAACAAAACTAAAGGTCAACAGAACAGCACTAGTGTCATAAAAGTGGTGTGGTCCCTTTAAGACATAATCCACTGAGTTCTGGAGCCATCCAACTTTATCTAACTCTATACTCCTATCATCTAATTTTAATATTATATCTAGGCTATATTTAACATTTATTTTCTATTTGGCCTGTTATGAAATCATGCATTGCCCAATTTAAGCACACTTTTTTAAGACACTTAAATACATGCATGCTTAGCATTTTGTGAAAATGAAAATTATGGCTACATAGACAAACTCTTAGCTATGAGCTGTATATCCTCTGATTTCAATATTTACAGATATATAGGTATTTAAGCACAGCTCAGTTTTAAGACACTTAAAGCCCAAAGCTGGAGACAATAAATTTGCTACCATTTCAAAACCGGATTAGGCCTACTCTGGAACTAACAGGGGATTGCATTACACCTTTGTGTTCGGTAAACTCTGCTGTTTATTCTGGTTTACAGTTTGTAGTTGAACGAAAAGTGTGTGAGATATTCCACCTATATGAATTGAGATCAGCACAGAGTTGTAGAGTAATATGATTATTTCTTGAAAGTTAATTTTCTCGCGAACCGTTTATCACAGCAAATAGCGGCTGTAGCACCGTATAAAAGACGAGAAAAAAATATTTAATGTGATATCTGTGTGATGACTAGGCTAGCCTACTTTGTGAGTAGTTCAACAGAGAAGAATGGGCGGCCACACTTCGCGTCCGTCTGCCTCATAGGTCTAAATAGCAACATGTTCTGTGAAGGTGTCGCGATTAAAATAGTCAGCGAATCAACAGAAAACTGCGCTGTAAACGTTGTAGGCAGATATTAGACCTAGCCTAATACCTGCTGTTGGTGTAAAGACATATATGTATGTCTTAAACTCTCCTGTTATTTAAACAATGCTGTGGTCTATAATCTAGTCATCAACAAAAAATGAACGGATTGCAAAAAAATAAAAATAAGAATTGATTTGGCGTGACATTTCTTGCGTGTGCGTGAGAGCGTGAGATTGGTGCTGTAGGCGTGAGTGTCACGCCAGATGCGTGAGAGTTGGCAACCCTGGCTTAACATAATGATTGATGGCAGAGTTGCAACGGTTTGGCTTGCCTGCTACTTGAAAACAAATAAGATGGATGTTGCTGTGTTGGCGAACAGTGTGACACAAGTTAAGCTTTTATTTAGGGTATACGTTCAGACTTAGCGTCTTTTTCTGACAAAAGAAGTTATGCAGACCGCTTTTTCAGTTTGAAAAAAAAAACTGCCAGCGTTCTTGTTCCAAAAAGCAGCCGGAAGCGTCTTTTTGCGATAGACAAAGTGACTAACGTTACGTGTGGGTACCAAATGTCGTGGAAGAGAAAACTCACGTTGGCTATTGCTTTTGGTATGTTATGGTAAAGTTGTGAAGTCATGTCAAACAATTCCCTATGCTCAGACACTAAAACGAGTCTCTCGACCGGTGTTCTGTCACCTTCTCCATTTTTTACTTGGTTGTCATGGGAAACCACAGGTCTCGGTAATCTGCTTGTGATTGGTCATCTGTAAAAAAGACAGCATGACGTATGGCGTTTTTCCGCTAGAAGTTGAACATTTCTCAACTTCTGAGCTGCAGAAAAAGACGGTTGCAGTCGCGTTTTAAAAGAAGCCGACGACTTTTTTGAAAACACGGTCTACTCCATAGGATTATAATGTAAAACGGACGCCGGCAGCTGAGAAAAAGACGCTTAGTCTGAACGTACCCTTAAAGCCTATGGTACGCTCCCGCGTCTGCGTTCCGCGCACGCGGCACTGGTGAGCGCGTGACGAGAATTGCGTCATTTTTACAGCATGCGTCGCGTCTTTGAGTCAACCGAAATGTAAAGGCTCTGGTATGGTCGTGCGTCACATTTGCGCGTGTCCAAGACGTGCGTCATTTTTGCCGTGGACGTGAAGCATACTCCAACTTCTGCTGTCCTGAATGCGCGTTAAATCGTTAAGGTTAGCGCCTGCGCACTACGGATTAACTGTGATACTCTGCCCCGCTAAATGGGGGCGGTATGTCGAGCATGAAAGTAGTACACAACCACCAAAGAAGCCTGAAACGCCTGAAGAAAAGAAGAACGTGGGATGTGCGAGTACTGAACGAAGGAAGAGCTGATGAAGGAAAAAGCACCACGAGTACTTTCGCCTGTCTGCTGGGAAGTTTGATAAGCTGGCCCATCGCATCGCTCCATTTATCATCCACCAGAACACACAGCACACCTGTTGGTATAGCTGAGAGACCAGCTAAGCCTACTTGCTTATTAGGCTACTTAGCTAGCCTATAGCTAAGTGACTCGGTGCTGCGAGGGCAGCAATATTGGTGCGATACAAAGTAAAGACATTTTTCTAAACACAGCATGGTAAGAAAGAGTTGTGCGTACAGATGTTCTCAATTAAATTTGTATTGAGTCTTCACACCTGCCTCATACCAAAAAGTATGAATCAAAAACCTGTAAATATGACGTATCAATAAAAGTTTTGAAGTAACTATTTGTGTTCATAATGTATAATGTCTCACTGTGATAATGGGTGTATTTAGAGCGAGAGGTAGCCGGTTATTCCTTCAATTATTATTATGATAATGCATTATCCGGTATTGACAGGCGAGTTTCGAGATTTGAGTTCAGCATTGTTCAGGAGTAGGCTAGGTGATAATGATTGCACCTGGGAGAGGTAGGCTACATTCCCTTTATTATTATAATCACTATTGATAACGCATTATATACGGAACAGGCGAGAATGCATCTCGATCAGCAAGTGTTACTGGGTTTCGCCTGAGCGTTGTAGATAGATACCTTTATATGGCTCCGGGTTTCGCGATTTGATTTCAGCATTGTTCAGTAATAGATGCTAGGCTACGCTCATTTTTAAAAGATGCATTTAATCCGAAGTCATGTCAGCTCTCTATGCAGGGAGTAGGGCGGTCACTTTTTATTCGAACATGACATGAAATATCCGTAGTCGAACTATAAATAAACTATTCGGTTTTTAGTGCTGTGTAGCGCATTTCTACAGTCTATGATTAGTTTTATTTTATTGTTTGCCATCTCATTCAGTGCTATATGATCCAGGGCTCATGACCAAATCAAGCCAATATAATAGCCAGTAGCCACAATGAGCCCATGCAGCCACCCTGTTTCGACAATCAAAGGTGACGCACAGAACGGCCAGCAGACAAATAATTACATCTCCAACTCATCTAAAATGTGGTGTCTTGAAATACTTTGGGTTCTACACCATAGATGGTAAAGTGACCGTTAAATATAATGTTAAAGAATGTATCTGTGGATTGTGGCTTTAATCGGTCGAAGTTGACTCCATGTCGTGGTGTCTCACGTAACTCAAAGCCAGGCAAGCTGAGGACAGGCGCTCTCTCTGCTCCATCGTCGTTATGGTAACCAAACAAGTCTTCTTCTGTCTAGGTTTGTTTCTAGGTTTAAGTGTTGTTCTTCTATGTGGTCCACCTACTGGAGGGGAGTGTTTACAGCAGTTCCGTTTCACACATGCGCAGTCTACGTGTCACTTTGACGCACGGTCTTAAGCCTATGGTACGCTTCCGCGTCTGCGTTCCGCGGCACTGGTGAGCGCGTTTGAGTCGACCGAAATTTAAGACCGCGCGTCAAAGTTTGAACTAGCCAACTAGCGCCGCTGGTAAGAAATGCATGGGACTCTTAGCGCTGTCCTATTGCTTGCAGAGGGAATTTGAAAAACTATGGATTATTATTAACGGTGAGTGCCCAGACCTACATTTTAATGTGGGTCTGGTTCGTCAGGCTACTTCATCAGCTCAACTCAACGTGACTATATCCTCACAGCACGAATTGCTTCAGTTTTCAGGAGTTAGGACGGAGTGACCTGGCGTAGACTAATTAGGAAAAGACTGTTTTATTTTTCTACATTTCATTGTGTCATGCCATGTGTTTTGTTTGCATTTCAGTTCAAAATGTTTATTGTCATGTAGGCTACTCATAAAAGGAATTATAAGTAATGAAATTCCTTGTGTTCAAGAGCCAGCTCAACTTTAAAGAATAAATTAGTTATGGCTGTAGGCCTACAAAATCCTAGCCTGGAAAATCGTTAGGTTATCTACATAACCCCGGTTCTCTGATAACAGAGTGAGGTATCTCACTATGGGAGACGCCCTCTGGCGTGACCGACCACGGAAGCACCAATTACATCACGTCTGTCACAGACAGACCAATCACAGCTGTGATACGGAGGGCGCCCTCCATATATATACTACAGTATCAGCAGCTACTCGTCATTCATAGCATACGCTCTTCCCCGTGCGTGAATGCAAGAAGGGAAGTGTGGCGAGATACCTCACTCTGTTATCAGAGAACCGGGGTTATGTAAATAACCTAACGTTCTCTTTTAAACATTCGCTCGGTATCTCACTATGGGAGATATAGCCAACTCCCGGATTGCATGCTCGAGTTCGCAACAGACATGACATGCCAACTTATAACACACATTGAACACTATTTGAGTTTGGTGTCCAAGTCGGACCAAACGGGCACCAACACTGAGGACTGCGTGAGCCAGTGAGGGCGCAGTAACATCCAGTCTATAAAATCTCATAAACGTATGGGGATTTTCCCAGCAAGCTGCAGCGCAAATATCATGGACTGATATTCCTCTGAACAACGCCCAGGACTTCGTCCTCGTAAGCCAAACCAATAGCCTCCACCATCCAGTGAGACAAACGCTAGGATGAAATGGGGAGCCCCTGATGTGAAGTAGCCCATGACACGAACAGCTGATTACTTTTCCTAAGTATCTTTGTCCTGTCCACGTAAATGCGTAAGGCACGGACAGGGCACAGGCAATGGAGCCTCGCCTCCTCTTCTGAAGAGAAGGGGGGCGGGTGAAACGCATCCAGGTCAAAAGAATTACACCTATAAGATGATTCAACGACCTTCGGAACGAAAGCGGGGTTGGGCTGTAAAGCCACTTTTTTTAATGAAGGGCTTAATTGCAAGCAAGAGGGATGCACTGACAGGGCCGTAATTCACTCACTCGCTTAGCTGACACAAGCGCCAGTAAGAGGACAGTCTTGAGCGTAAGAAGCTTCAACTCGATTCCGTCCATCAGTTCAAATGGTGGCGATCACATTATCGGGGAGACCAACCGCATTCAAGATGAACCGCTCAGGGGCCAGACCCAAAGAGCTAGCTGGCCGGGCTGGGGATGAAATATTTGACCTCACGCTTGGGAGAGAAGGTCCCGGCGCAGAGGAAGCTGCCATGGCTCTCCGTAGAGGAGTTGCGTTATCTCTCTCTCATCCTCCCTGGCCAAAGGGGGGCTATGAGAAGCAGTGACAGGCCGTGCTCTCTTACCCTGGCGAGCGTGGGTGAGATGAGACTCATCGGTGGAAACGCGTAAAGCAGCACGTTTGGCCACAGGTGAGCCAGAGCGTCCCCACCCAAGGGAGCATCTGTGTCTGTTAGAGAGAAGTAGAGGGGACAGTGCGGCAGCTTTGCCGAACCTCTCCCAAATCACCTCGACCACCTGAGTGTGAAGCCTCCACTCTCCGTAGAGGGGATTCCCTCTGGAGAGGAGATCCGCCCCCCTGTTTAGGACTCCCGGAATGTGTGTGGCGCGTATCGAGGCGAGATGCGTGCTGCACCACAATACAAGTCCGCGCGCTAACCTGTGAAGCTGGAGAGAGCGCGTCCCACCCTGTCTGTTGATGTAAGCTACCACGGTCGTGTTCTCCGACCTGATTAGAACATGACAGTTGTGGATGAAGGGGAGGAAGTGTTTCAACGCCAAAATCACCGCTAACAGCTCCAGGGCGTTTATGTGGTGGCTGCGGAGGTGCAGAGGCCAGATGCCGTTTACTGTTCTGCCTTCGTACACCGCTCCCCAGCCTGTCAGGGACGCGTCTGTTGTTATTACCTTCCTCAGAGAAACCATACCTAGGGGGGCTCCCATGAGGAAGATCGCAGGGTCCCGCCACCAGCGTAGGGCTGCGAGGCATTGTGCAGTGATCGACACCTTGCGGCGCAGATGCCTCCGTGGGCAGAGATGTAGCGCTAATATCCAACACTGAAAGTCTCTCATTCTCAATAGCCCCAACGGAATGACAGCCAGGGTCGAAGCCATCAGGCCTGCTAAACGAAGACAGGTTCTGAATGGGACATGTCCTCTTGTGTGGAATTGAGACAGACATTGCCGAAATGACTCGACACGTCTCTGTGACAGTATAGCGCGATAGGAGATAGAATTTATCTGGACCCCCAGATATTCTATCCTCTGGCAGGGTGTCAAACAACTCTTTGTGAGATTGATGTTGAAGCCCAAATTTCTGAAGTGGGAGACGAGACGAGCCGAGCCGAGAGCAGCCTCGATGCATTTGGTGAAAATTCTGGGCGCGAGCGCATACCCGAAAGGGACTCTCAGGTATTCGTAAGCTGTGCCCTGATATGCGAACCTCAGATATTTCCGGTGTGCAGGTAGCATGCCTATGTGGATATGCGTCCTTCAGGTCTACCGTAGTGAACCAGTCCCCTGGCCGGATAGAGCTGAACTGTTTTGTGAGTGAGCATTCTGAAGGTGAATTTTGAAAATGACCGTTCAGAACACGCAAATCAAGGATGGGGTGAAGCCCCCCGTCCCGTTTCGGAACCAGAAAGTAACGGGAGTATGACCCTTCTCCATTTCTCCCTTGGGGACTTTTTGTATAGCTCCCTTCTCTAGAAGGGAAGTTATTTTGGCTTCCAGAACCCGTTCTCCTTCTTCTGCAGGTCGCACTTTGTGCGCATTGCAGCGATTGCTGGGCCGAAAAGCACCTTCGGGTCAACCTCGGCATCGAGGAGATCCACCTTTTCTTTGTCGTTTAGGCTTGATAGATTCAGCCACAATGACCTCTCACCCACGACGGCCAGTCCTATGGTGCGGCCGCAGCTTTGGATCGCGCCGCGTGAGGTGCGGAGATTCAAATATGTTATATAGCATATCTCCTCCCAAAGGGCTGGATTCGGGTTTCCGGAGTCCAGCTGGGACCCCATCTCGTCCAGCAGCTCGGCTTGGTAGGCTGTTAGAAGAGTGGTAGCGTTGAGGGCTCTAACCGCGAGGCCAGACGACTTGTAGATTTTCGCCGTGAAGCGGTCCATTTTCCCTGGCAGTGTCAGGTTACCCGCGGAGAGGGAGGTTCTCCGGCTAGGGTGCAAATGATGAGCGACTGACGCCTCGACTGCCGGTGGGGCAGAAAGCCCAAGCTTGTCCATCCCCTGGACATCCACTGCGGAGAAACCTATGACAGGCACCCGATGGGAAAAGGGTTTGTCCCAGAAACGCTTCATCTCGGCTATGCACGCCAGAACTGCGGGAAGGAGTTGTTTCGCTGGCGGGGCTCGGGAGGGTAGGCGTTTTCCGTCGAAAATGTCTGTCGCTGCACCCGCGTCGTTCTGCGGGGCGGGCCAGTCAATTTTCAGCTTAGCTGCGGCTCTCCTGCAGACCTCAATGAGACTGAAGTCCACCTGTTCGGGGCCGCCGCTAGCAGCGCTAGCTGGCCTGCTAGCCTGAGTCGTTCTTACAGAGAAGACGCTCGAGCGTCTCATCGTCTTCGTCCTCCTCCTCACCACCCTGGCCTTCGTCCAATAGTTGGTCGTCGAACAACGGGGGCAGGGGAGAGTCAACATCCATGAAGTCGCCCCAGGAGCCGCCCTGTAAGGCGGGGGCGTCGGGCCTCGACTCGCTCGGTAAGGTAGTAGAGAGGCACGGGTCATCCCTCGACGTAGACGCTACTCGAAGGCGTCTCTCCAGGATCCGCTGCTGCATGCCCTAGTGGGAACAGACGTCCGGGTCGGCTAAGGACTGCTGGGCATGCTTCACCCCCATGCAAGTGATGCACATGGGGTGTGGGTCCTTTCCGGAAAGCTTAAATCCACAATTGGAGGGGCAGGAGCGAGGAGCTGGGGAACCCGCGCGGGCCTCCGGAGGGTTAGTAGCAGAGCTAGTGCTAGCCATAGCTCGCGACATGTTAATATCAAAGTTCGCCTTGACGCGTTAACTTTCAGAAATATGTTCGCTTGACGCGATAAAGAGTTTGCTTGATGCGGAGTAAGCGCTTGACGCGATAGCTCGCCTTGACGCGTTAGCATAAAAAGAACAGATTTAACTGTGGAAATCCCTGCGTTCAGCGACAAGCCTTGACGGTAGTCTGCGAACGAAGAGCAGAGAGTTCGGTGCAAATAGTCTTCACGGGGAAGAGTGCGAGAATGACGAGTAGCTGCTGATACTGTAGTATATATATGGAGGGCGGCCCTCCGTATCACAGCTGTGATTGGTCTGTCTGCGACGGACGTGGTGTAATTGGTGCTTCCGTGGGCGGTCACGCCAGAGGGCGTCTCCCATAGTGAGATACCGAGCGAATGTTTGAAAGAGAACCAGACCCTGGTAATCTAGAAAGGTTAAGGGTCTGGCCACGAACAATGTAATGCGAGGGGCGGCACCAAGCATGGTTACATGCTGCTATTCCGACATGCCGCTATTGGCGTCTAATTGTCGAAGTGGCAGCATTAACACTAATTTTCAAGCGTCCCACTACTGCGACATTTTTTTTTTCTTTTTTTTCCCCCGAGTAGCGACACTTGACCTTTTTTTTCAAACGTCCTGCCATTCCTACACGAGGTCATTAACAGTGGCGTAGCCAGGATTTTTCAACGGAGTCGACTTTTGCGAAGTAGGCCTAGGGTGGGCCTTTATTTTTTTTATTCCAATATGGGCAGTATAGCCTAGGCCTACAGTAATCGTCCCAACACACGATTGCAGATCACAGCTCAGACGATTCATGACAAAAAAATAAATAAAAGGCTACATTGATAAATAGCAGGGGCAACATTGATAAATAGCCCCCCCCCCAGCCTTGGCAACTAGCCATCTAGGCTATAGGCCTGAATAATATGCACATTAATTGGCACTTAAACTCACCTCAACATGTCTTTTGCAATAATTTCACCTGGCATGGGCAATGCTAAAGTCACTGTTACAAACAGGGCAGCGTGCAAGACTAGGCCTATCATTATTTTTTACTCTTATGAGACAAGGGTAGCCTACATTTTCCTTTTTTTGAGGCACTGACTCTGCTATGACGCTCTTATTCATACACTGAACTGATTAATTAAGTTCGGGAGAAAAGAGATAAATTAAAGCCCGCCTACACTGAAAACTGATTGGTTGATTTAGCGAAACAGGCCAATCAGGATGCTCTCTCTCTCTTGGATGCGCTCAGGCACACACGCACCACCTCTCTCTCTCTCTCTCTCTAAGCGCTTTCAGACATGTAAGACCGGAGGTTCTGCCGATGTTAAACGGTGGGGCCGTATATCTGAACGACATAACCGGTCATGTGGAAGTCCGAATTCACCCGGTGTTTATACTACTCCCCCCCTAGTATTTCCTCCAGACATTATGTAAATGTGCTGTGTCTGAACGAGGAGTAGAACATGCGGTTAAAATTCACACCTAGTGAGAGGGCGTGTTGGTGACGTTTCTTTCGTGCGTCCATGTGGTTAGATCTGACTTAAATGCCAGTGTTATGATGGAGTGGCATAGTGCTGTCCAGAAAATCTCCGACCTGGAAAGATGCAGACATCACGGAGCTACTGTCCATGAGGGCATACAACATTTTGATAGAACACCTGAAGGGAACGTTAGAGACACGTTAGCCTACAACTGCATGACAAGAACAAACGAATTCAGAAGACTGAATCATCATAAGCAGAAGGCGCTGAAAAGGCAGTAGCCTACAGTGACGTCGTTGACGACAATAACAGGAGTATTTAATAAATTGTTAGCCAACACGGTTTTCTGTTCATTGATAGCCTTCATGACCTGCTGAGCTCGCTGATATTTGCTGAGCATATATGCCTAGAGAAAATGAAAACGAAGAAAACCCAACTTTGTTCCAAGCTCCTTACGTAAATGCGACACATGGGGAGAGGATGCTTTTGGAAAAAATAAACCATGAAAAAACGAACAATTTCACTGTTATTAATGTTAGTATTTTGTTTGTTGCTTAAAAACGTTGTATGATCTTGAAGTCTTGAGTTAGCCTACTGAATTGGCTGGTAGCCTACCATAAAGTTTGTGCATGCTCTCTCTCTCCAACGCAAACCAGATTTGGGGTTCTATAGCTAATTCTGGTACATAACGTTGAAAACAGATAAATGTGTTTATTTGAAGCACACATACAAATACTGTAGGCTAGGTCAATTTCAAGTGCACACTTACGTGACTAGCCTACTTCAAGTATTAGCCTATGCACAATAGATTTCTCTTCTTTAGCCTACATAATGCATAGGCTACCTTTTGTAAACAAAAAGCAGCTGTGACAGGCAGCGGCCGCATATATTCTGCGTCATATCTCGCATCTTGTGAACTCTACAAGCCCCCACCCCTCACTCGACAACCACACGGAGATTCTGTAATGTGCGTGTATGTCGTTCACACATACGTCCGTATAAGGTCAGTATTAGGTCCGCATCATATCTGAATCATACGAAGGGTAGGACCTCCGTTTGACAAACCTCCGCATATACTCCGGAGGTTATATCTGAAAGCGCTTACTTTCTCTCCCGTCGTGTGCGCGCTACACTCAGATGCACACGCGGTCTCGAATGCTCGCTCTTGATCGCTCACTCTAGATTCCGGGAGATTTTATCTAATTTGCGGGCGTCAGGGAGCCGCTATGAATATACGGGAGACTCCCGGAACTTCCGGGAGACTTGGGATGTCTGCCACAAGAACTTCAACCGAAAGGTTAGTCGCGTCTCAAGGAGTCCAAGAGTGCGCCTCACGCACCAGGTCCGTTGAACAGTGTATTTTTCGTGTTTAAGAGCTAAACAAGTTGATTAGAGAGTCACATTTGAAATGTCGGGTAGCCTAAAATATAGCCTATAGCGCGTGCATCTCAGAGGAAGAGATTTTGGAGAGAGAGAGATAGGATTTAAAGGGGATGATTATTTGTGTCTGGTGGTAATTAGACAATTACATAATTAGGCAATTTACAAAATTAAGACACGAACACATGAATGGCCATAAACTAGGCTAAGCTTTCCAACAATATGTATATTGAGGGTATATTGCAAATAGTATTGGGTATTGGATTGTCGCCGACCCTCATTAGATGTGGATATTTGGAGGTAAGGATAGCCTTCAAGAAACAAGGTTATCGCAGTTGCTGTGAGACATACGGCCCTTCCCAAGTCTCTCTCAAAATCAAAACACACCCAATTCACGCTTGGACTTTTCGATTATGTTTATAAATGTTGGGACTGATGGACACTGAACTCTGGGGGTTATTTGAACCATGGGCGGATTATAAACTTTCAGGCCCCTGGGCCCAGATGTATTAAGGGCCCCCCCACTAATTGTCGTATATGTGGGAGGGGGGGTTTGGGGGTCCTCCCCCAGAATTTTTAAAATTTGTTTGATGTGATTTCCTGTATTCTGGTGCATTTTGGGGATGGCCAATACTAAATTCAATCAGATTCATAGCCTACATCCTGATTTGTTGATATTGAGGCAATGATTCCATGCAAAGGCTTGGGCTTCAGGGCCCCCTGACCCCTTGGGCCCCTGGGCCCGGTAGGCCTGTGCAGTAATCCATCCCTGATTTGAACGTTCGTTGTTAAGTGGTTTACTGTAAAAGGAGCGTCGGATATCCCGCCTGTCTTTGCACAATTATAAGGCCATGATAATGCATGCGCTAGCCTGAAGTCGAGAGAAAGAAGACTAAATAAATGTGCAGACATGTTACATATGTTGCACATGCATGTTATGTGCAATTCAAAAACTGCACGCATGACATATAAAAAAATAAAGGCCTAGCCTACATTATTGTGTAGTAAATTGAGTTTATCCAACCTGCTGGCAAGCCAAAATGCGTTGCACATTGCTTTATCATTGTCCTCTAAAATGCAATATAAGCAACTTGAATATAGGCTATCGCACATCCAGTTTGAACACCCTGATGGACACTGAACTCTGGGGGTTATTTGAACGTTCACTGAAGTGGTTTAGGCTACTGGAGCGTAAGAATTCCGCCCGTCTTTGCGCAATTGATTGACGGCTATTAATTAATTAATATAGGTGGCCTGCACACACAGAGTTTGCTTGATGCACAGAGTTTCCGACCGTTTTCCCCTGAGAGCTTAGAGAATAAAATGAGGAGAGCACAACTGTGTTTTACATAATGTAGAACATTTATTTACATGGCCAGTTCAAAATCGCAAAAAAGGTTTTGACTGAAATGTGTGCCTATATCAATTATTGGGTAAAACATTGTTTGGAGTGGATGGCGGGTGGATTGTTGATGTAGCTGCAGGTGCAGATGACATGAGCTCATCCATGCATCTAGGATGTTGGAATTTGATAGGATACAGGAACTGCAGAGATAAATTGAAAATGAGGATTGGTAATGTCGGAATAGCGGTACTAAAAAAAATCGGGCATGTCTAAGTAGAGGCATGTCGTAATAACGGTATGTCGTAATAGAGGGTTGCCGTAATAACGGGATGTCGTAATAAAGGGTGAACCCCACCAAGCATGCATTTGAAAATCTCACTGCACGCAAATTGGATAACACTAGACCAATGTTTACTGAATGATTCCGGACTTCGACGCAAAATCCCTGCTCCTCCCAAAAAGGGACGTTGTCTCTTTAAAGTGTAACTGAATTTCACCTTATTCACCCAGCGGCCAGAACGAGGCTAACGGCTCATACAGTTGCTCATACACACAGTTGCATTCCGTAAGCCCATGTAAAGTGAACAGCATGCATCTCCAGCACTGCAACGCACGCAACTGTGTGCGGGAGCCGTAACACTGGTGATCCACTAGCATGCGATGCGAACTCCGCGACGCAGTATCCCTATTGATTTCTATGAGAAGCGAATTCCGCACCCGCATAGGATTCTGGGTGTAGTGCGACAAGAGCTGTGGCTGCAGCCATGGGGCTATCACATTGTACACGGTATGCGCTGCGCTCGCCGCTAGGTTGCTCTTGGTTGAGGTAACGTTCCAAAGATTTTTGTTGTGCTTGCCGCTGGGCTCAGCGCAAAATACCAACAGCTTACAGCACGCTGCGGTCAAAGTTCAACCTGATTGAACTTTGACCGCGGCAGCGCAAGAGCAGCAAAGCAGCAAAATGCCGCTTGCGCTGCGCTTCGCTGAGTGCAGCGGCCGACCAGTTCTTGCGCGCGCAAGCCATTGACTATAATGCATTTCATAGCGCATGCCACGTGTAATGTGACAGGCCCTTAAAACAAAAGCAAAAGCAACGTACAGAAACATGGCAGACGAAAAATGAACCATAGCAGTGTCTACATTCCGTGTTTGTATGATGTGTCGCTAGAATCATACAGGGACAACTTCATGATTGAAAGGACCGCCCAACTTGCAAACTAATTTATAGATGTGACTTTCCCTCGGTAATTTCAAAATAGTGGAGGGATTTGTTTGGTTGTTTACTAGGCTACTTGCTCTTGCCCTGCCGTTTCCACCCATCTACAAAAGGGAACACCCATCAATCGTTATTCTTTCAACGTCCATGCAGTCCAGTAGCCTGAAAACCAGACTCTCTGACTTCGCAGAGAGTCTGGCCTAGATCCATAGGCAAACATTTATTTACGGGTAGGAGGGCACAGTTTGAGGTTTAAAATCATTGGAGTTCCTTTGAACCGCTTTGAACCAATCACTAGCAACCGGCGGTTCGTCATACAGAGAAGTTTCTCTGCATCACGCCCATAACAAGCAAGCGTGCATCTTATCAGCAAACAGTCACACGTTTCATCTGTAACTCTCGCCAAAATGCATCATATGGGGTTTTGTGAATGTACCCAAGTCAAACTTCATTCATATAAATGCATAAGTACGTCCAAAGCGCCACTTTTAAGCTTGTATGCGTTGTCGTTTTCCTTTTGAATGGGAATCCTATAGAGCCACTACTTTTTTGATACAATCGCGTCAAAATCGCTATCTTTCAAACACTAAGAAGGCTCGACACAACATGAAACTTTGATCAAAGTATCATCAGTGTCTCTACACATGAACTTGAGCATTGAGAACATTGTTGGTGTACAGAGAGTTTACTAAATGAAAGGTTTTGAACAACTTTGAACACTTGTTTTTTCTGCTCGCTGCCATCTTGCAAGGAGTGAGTTGTCCAAAATCTTTCTTTTTAGTAAACTGTGTACACAAACAATGTTCTCAATGCTCGAGTTCATGTGTAGAGACACTGATGATGCTTCAATCAAAGTTTCATGTTATGTCGAGTGATTGCGTGACACTCCCACTTTTCCCTCACCCTCCCATAAATGCATCAATGCATACTGTATATGTTCCATGGCAGTATGTTCAAATGTATCATGAAAATTGTTGGGTGGGTGTTCCATAACACAGTGCATTTAGTAGTGTGTGAAATGAATGTCCCACACTGTGAAGCATTATAGTTTGATACTGCAGCTGAAGTTAGACTTGAAGAAGAAACTGTCACTTGTTCCATTTTTTTTAACAGCCATTCCATTATTGATAAGTTCATTAAATTTCTATGTTAACATGTTCTTTTAAGAAAAGATGGAAAATAACTATTTGTCTGTGCTGTTAAGTGGTTAGAAGAAATTAAATCGGAATCGGCTAAAATCGGTATCGGCAGGTCAAACTGTATGAAAAATCGGAAATCGGTATCGGCCCAGAAAATTGCAATCGGTGCATCTCTAGTCTTTTTCTGCATTAAAACAGGAGCCATGGAGACAGTATTTTTCATTGATCAACCACTACAGAGCTTAGCTTGCTCCAGTATACCCTATAGCCCCACATTGCAAACAGTGGATTAGCTAAGGGCCATGAGCGAAACGCTTCCCAAATAGTATTTTTTTTAACCAGTAATAGGCTATTGTTCAAAACAGCACCAAACCTCGTCAGATGTCAGTAGCTTGCTCAGGGTCCCTTACACATAAAACGTAGCACCAACAACGTAGTTAGCGAACAGAAGACAGTTAAGAACACTTAAGCTACCAACTGTCCCTCTACCAGCTCCTCCAACCCCAGTACGAACTAGATGTACCGCATAGCGGTACAAAATATGACCGCCGCTCAGTCCTGTACATCCATTCCGCGAAAATAAATCACACTTCAATTTGTCTCCATATTTTACTCCATCCCCCACTCTTGAAACTTTTGTGTATGCTTGTTTGGCATGCCTGAGTGTGTGTGTGCGGCTGCACAGAAAGTAGCCTACTGGTGCTGAAAAGGTGAATAGATTGTAGAATAGCCAAAGAAGATGTAGCATTGTTATAAAACCTTTAAAATCTCTAAACAATCACAAGTAGGGCAGGTCATCACAGTTCATCCATTGAAACTGGATTGATGAAAGGTCACTTACACCTGTAGGCTACATTGTATTTGGGAAAAGCAAAAGGTATCAGCATAATGTTATTTATTTATTTATTTTGTATGTATTTATAAACAAAAACATCTGTCAGTTCCATGCCGTTTTCAACAGCTATCAAAAACAAAGGTCATTTTTGGATGGATGGATTTTTTGTGAATGTTTCTTCTTCTACATAAGATTTTAGTCATCTTTAGTTCATGTAATACTTTATTGTCAATGCACAAATTAAGTAACAGTAGTCTGAAACGTTATTGTTAATGCACAAATTAAGTAACAGTAGTCTGAAACGAAATGCTGTTTTACATCTAACCAGTGGTGCAAATAACTGACATGTCCAAATGGGCCTTGATGAAATGCGTCGCTAGACTGTTCATACACATTTTAACGGGCCAAATTTGAGGAGCTTTTGTCCGTTATTGTTCGTGCAAATATAGGCTGATTCATGTTCCCTTGCATTGTGTAACTGAGGTCCATGGCTAGTCTGGCTTTCATCAGACCAAGCTCAATCTTTTAAGAAATCAAAAAATAAATAGCGGGCAGATCAGGCTGGGTTCACCCAGCCTAGTCCATAGGCACCCGATATAGTTTAATTTTCAGATTGAGATATACACGCTCTGGCTATTCTAAATGCAAAAATGCATCAGGGAGTTATGACAAAACGGTAACTAACAAACTAGATCCTAATAGAAAGCTGTTAGCTTCCCTAAGCTACAGGTAGGATTATAAGGTAGGCCTATTTACAACATAAATTGTCAATAGGCTATGCTGGCGACACAAATAAAATCTCCTTTGGAAACCAATGAGCTCCATGAGTCAAGGAAAGCGCGAATGAAGTAGCCACTTCTAAATGGGACCCACTACACAGTAGCTTAAGGTGTGTTGCTAAAAGCAGCCATAATGAAATGAAGGTGTCATTGTTTGGATACTTCACACACACGTGCTTTTTAATTTCACAGACTACAACTACCAAGCTGGAATCAAAGCACATCGATTCCCCTCTCACACCCTGCACGCACTTAAAACAAAATAAACAGGCGTCTCAGTCTCACGCATGTATAGGCAAAACTGTATCAGACCGGTGTAACGTTGGTAAATCTTCCATTGCACAGAATGATTTTGTAGCACGTGCAATAAATGACAGTCGAAAGATACAAACAGTGCTGCTATCAATTTGCTTGGTATAACCGCATTTATAGTTTTCTACAAATGCAATCAATCAAATGGGCCTCCATCACTCAACCAACGCTAACGGTAACATTACCTAGGTCCTTATTGATATTACAAGATTAACGTACCTGCAGAAAAAACCAAGCATGTCCGATAAACATCCTCAGATTTATTTCGGCTTCAAGAAGAAATGGGAATTACACTTCATGTGAACATCGTCCTGTCCTTATTAGATGTTTGCTGCGGTAAATTACAGTCCTTGTAGGAAGTGTCCATTGTTTTTCCCCAACCCACTTCTCACTGTCTCACTGCAACGATGCGCCATCTAGTGGACAAACGACTACTTATCGCCAATACTGAAAATGCAGCCATGATGATGATGATGAATATTTATTTTGGCTTTCTTTTGATCCTACTGAATTTGTAATTATGTATCGGCCGTTCTAATACCGATAGTATGTGGGTGCCTGTGTGTGTGCATGTTTATATGTGTGCACCGCCATTTACAGGCCAATGAGTGTACAGTCACTAAATGTACACATAACCTAATTTTTTTAGACCCCCCCATGGATGAAATTCTACGAAACTTGGCATACCCCCAGACCCCCAGAGAATGCCAGGTCAATCATACACATAAAATTTGGTGCAGTTCTGAACATCTTAACTGAAGATAGGGGCGATTAAAGCAGAATAATATTGCATTTTCATTTTTTTACGGGGGGGGGGGGGGGTGCAAATCACAAATGAGTGATTATGAGCCAGGTTGATGTGGGCCCTTGAGACCAACATACCATAAAAGAGAACTGTGTCTGCCCACAGAGAACTGTGTCTGCCCTACCCTCCTTTCGGGGGGTCCAGTCCAGCGGGGGGGCTGCAGATCAAAACGAAAAATGACGGTTCCATGCTATCCATGTGGGGGTACATGCCCACCAAGTTTTGTGTACCCCGGTCTTTCAGTGTCCCGGGAATCCTTGTTGGTGTACGTCACTAAATGTACACATAAGTTATTTTATTGTAGGGCCCCCATTGACCGAAAGTACACAAAACATGGCATGCATTCGGAGGGTGTCATAATGATCCTACACTTTTAATTTCGTGCAGTTTTGACCTTGTCAGCCAGAGATATTGTGATGAAAACACCTCATTTTTTGCTTTTTAATTTTTAACTAGGTGGCGCTATACATGAAATAAGTGGTAATGGGATGGGTTGACATGCCCCCTTAAGACCAACATACAAAAAAAAGGTGGACCTCCTAGGCCCTACGGTTCTCGAGATATTCACAGAAAACTGTCTCCGGCCACCTACAGGCCAGTTGGTGTATAGTAACATAAATTAATTCATTGTGTGGCCCCCCATGAACGGAATTCCACAAAACTTGGCGTGCATACAGAGGGTGTCATAATGATCCTACACTTCCAATTCCGTGCAGTTTTGACTATGTTAGGTCACAGATACCTTCAATTACACCACCTCATTTTTACTTTTTTGTGTTTAACTAGGTGGCGCTATACATGAAATGAGTGGTTATGGAATGGGTTGACATGGCCCCTTGAGATCAACATACAAAAAAAAATGGTCCTCCTAAACCCTACGGTTTTCGAGATATTCACAGAAAACTGTGTCTGCTCTACCCTCCTTTCGGGGGGTCCAATTCAGCAGGGGGGCTACAGATCAAAACGAAAAACGATGGTTCCATGCTATCCATGTGGGGTTACATGTCCACCAAGTTTCGTGTACCCCGGTCTTTCAGTGTCCCGGGAATCATTGACGGAAATTTGGGTATGCGAAAAAGAAAAAAAAAAAAAGAAAAAATCTGGTCTGCTGATGAGCTGAACTGGATGGGGCTCTTGCACTCTGTATGGTGTCGACTACTGAAGGGGGTAGCACAGCACTCAGAAGTCTCGTTCATTCAGGAGGCAGGTGGTCAGTCATTAGCTCTCGGGCTCCGGGGGCCAAATTGTTCCCTGCAGTTCATCCATTCCTAGTGGCAGGTTGAGATTCACAGCTCGCAGTGGGTGGTCTCCCGCGATGCAAACAGGTTGACCTACGCAGTGCCGAAGTGTGTCCAGATACTGGGCACAACCTGGGGGTGGACTGTACTGTACTGTAGGTGCCACTGGTGTCAGCGGCCTCTGAAGAGCACTCGCTTTCTGGGCAGCATGAAAATGCATTGCAAGTAGTGACAAACTGAATGTACTCAAATTTACCTTAAATTACCCCTGAAAACATACCAAAACCAATTCATTTAAATTAAGGGGCCCTTAATTTGTAAAACAGACCCTTAAAGGAACACGCCACCCAATGTCAGTAGTAATATATGTTCTTACCTTAACTTTCACGAGTTGAGTCATACCTCTCCCGTGTCGGTACGTGCACTTAAGTGCTCTGGTGCGCGGCGCGAATGTGTTAGCATGTTGCTTTGTTAGCGGGCTCAGACGTAGCCAAAGAGGGAGGAAGATAGCAGTAAACAAACATCCACGTTTTCCCTACTTAAATACAGTTGCACGAGTAGTTGATAAAAATGTGTAAGGTCACACAACATGAAACGTGGCGATTTTCCAAGCGAATAAACAGGAGAACTACAATGTGTGGCGCAATAGCACTTGGGAGTACTTCGACGTTAGCGTAGTAATATTAATTAACACCTAATTGTAGATCCCAGAGCCATATAAAGGTAGAGTTGCGACAATGGGTGTTCAAAATTCGTTAAGGTCACGTGGTTCATGTAAACTTCAAATAGTTCCCGGAAGTGATTGACAATGGATTAGAATGCATTAAATAAGCTACTGTTCAATGATAGACAGAGCCACGATTTTGGTTAATTGACAGTCAATAAATGCATTGATATACAATATTTATAACACAGTGTAATTATTGTGTAACCTATGTAGTTATAAATAATAATAATAATAAAGCTTTATTTGTATAGCACCTTTCATACACAGAATGCAGCTCAAAGTGCTTTACATTTGAAGCATGTAACACAATAGTAGTCAGTCAGTCATTATCAATCACTTTTCTTTGCTGTTTATGATATGCTCAGCAACATATCAAAAATATAGAAAATGACGTCATAAGACTGGCAGCCTTAACCCTCTTACCCCCCACAAGCACGCCATATGGCAACTGTGGCAAGGAAAAACTCCCATATTCCAGGAAGAAACCTTGAGCAGAACCTGACTTAATAGGGGGAGCCCATCTGCTTCTGGCTGGCTGCGCCCTCCAATAGTAGCAGATGTAGAATAATCTGAAAATGTAGTCTACAGGATAAGATGAGTTAACTAAAAGCTTTCCTGTACAGGTATGTTTTCAGATCTTTTTTAAAAATATTTACTGAACTCGCCTGCTTGATGTACAGAGGCAGGGTGTTCCATAGTTTGGGGGCATAATGGATAAACGCAGCTTCTCCACTTTGTTTGTGGAGCACTTTGGGTACGATTAAAAGATTAGAATTGGATGATCTAAGTTTCCTTTGTGGTTGATAAGATATTAAAAGCTCAGAGATATATGAAGGTGCTATGCCATTCAGAGCTTTGTAAGTAATTAACATAACCTTAAAATCAATTCTATAGGAAATAGGGAGCCAGTGCAGTTCAGCCAACACAGGGGTGATGTGTTCTCTCTTCTTAGTCTTAGTTAAAAGTCTAGCCGCAGAGTTCTGTATGAGTGCCAATTTCTTTAGATGTTTTTTGGGAAGACCAGTGAAAAGTGCATTGCAGTAGTCTAACCTGCTAGTGATAAAGGCGTGAATTAGTTTTTCTGCATCTTGTTGAGTTAAGAAGGGCCGCACTTTGGCAATGTTTCTCAAGTGGAAATAGGCTGTCTGAGTAACTTTACTGATATGGGGCTTAAAACTTAACTCTGCATCTAAGATGACACCGAGGCTTGTTACTTTTGGTTTGACCTGGTGTGCCAAGTTCCCCAGATTACTAAGAATAATATCTCGCTTTAGTTTTGGTCCAACCAGAAGTACCTCTGTTTTGTCATCATTTAGTTTCAAAAAGTTTTTGCTCATCCACTGATTAATGGAGGTTAGGCATGCAGTGAGGGAGCAAAGGCCATCTGGGTTAGTTGGCTCAACAGAAAGATACAATTGGGTATCATCTGCGTAGCTGTGGAAGTTTACATTATGTTGACTTATGACGTTTCCCAATGGAAGCATATATAGAGAAAATAGCAGGGGACCAAGGCAGCTCCCCTGGGCCACACCAAAAGGCAAGTCATGTTTTTCAGATACATGATCTCCTAGACTGATATAAAAATCTCTGCCAGTAATGTAGGTTTGAAACCAGTTTAGAGCATTATCAGAGAGACCCACCCACTTCGCAAGGCGGTGAATTAGGATGCTATGATCAATGGTGTCAAATGCCGCACTCAAATCCAGAAGAATAAGGATTGAGACTTTGTTTGAGTCGGTAGCTAGTCTGAGATCATTGACTATTTTTACTAGAGCCGTTTCTGTGCTGTGATTTGATCTAAAACCTGATTGGAATTTTTCAAGGATACTGTTTTCGTTGAGGAAGGTATTTAACTGATTACAAACAACTTTTTCAAGTACTTTGCTCAAAAACGATAGATTTGATATAGGCCTGTAGTTGCTCAGATTGGTATGGTCAAGATTTGACTTTTTAAGTAAAGGTTTCACAACAGCGGTTTTAAAAGCAGTTGGAAATATACCTGTTTCTAATGAGGTATTTATTACCTTGAGAAAAAAGGGAGCTAAGCCATCATATACTTTTTTGAGGAATGTAGTAGGGATTGGATCTAAAACACATGTTGAGGAGCCGGTTTGAGTTATAATTTTACCAAGCTCAGATTGAGTAATAGTGCTAAAGGACCTTAATTTTGGGGGGCTGTTTTTGGGTGTACTATCAAACATATTACTCCAAGGAGATTTAAAAGATCCTTGATGTTCTATGTAGTAATGGAGTAATGGATGTAGTAATAGAAATGGATGTAATGGTAGTTATCCTACCATTACAACAATATTAAATTAAATTCCAGACCTTATATCTTAGCCTGCTATATAAGGTGACGTTTTTTCCGCCCTTTTACGTATGTGTCACTTAATATTAATTTCTGTACAAAATCAAGACGGGAGATTCTTTAGAAAACGCAATTGCACCCACCCCATAAGTGTATCTAAATTATCGCTATATAAAATAAATGACCTCTACCCCGCGTTTCCTCTGGTAGTCACTGATCTGAGCTAATGAGCGAATTACCTAGCCAAGTCTATCGTCGCGGCAGAATAAAAAAAGTTTAAACGTTTTTTAACATCTCCAGTGTAATGGTGGGCATTCTAAGTTAACCGTAGCATTAGACCTACCTATTTAGTAACCCCATGGTAATGCGAGTGATCATAATAAAATATAAAACGTGATGTAAGTCCTTCGATAAATAACCAGGATATGAACAGCATTTTGTCATCGTTTGTCATTCACCGTGCAGTGAACAGCAGATGCTAGGCTAAAGAACTTGAGATTCAGACAGGTGAGCACCTGGAAATGGTGTGCATTGTGTCAGAAAATAGCAATTTGATCAGTGATCATGCATCATCAGCGCAAGCTTGGTTTGAAACTTTCTGGGGATGGGGATTTTAAACGATCCTTTATCACTGGGCTAGTGTGCCCTGCTGTGTTAATATGACCTGCTGATGCTAACAGCTGCAGCTCCCTCAAATCTAGGTTCTCTCATGCATAGGCTAGCTTTTGCCAATGAAAATGAATGCAAAAAAAAAAAAAAAAAAAACAGTCCTGCTCCTAACTGAAGAAACGTTTACGTTACCAACAATGTTAACAACAAACTCAGTTTCACTGCTGAAGTAGGCCTACAAAGTTGGCTGTAAATATGCTTCGCCATATTTAACGAACCAGCTAGCTTTGTGATAACAAAATCTTACCTTTTATGTGTTTAGTCCACTGAAAGTTATCCACATATCAAACGATTAAATCCACAGTTATGGAGGAATTGTTTTGGGGAAGCAGTTGCACTTTATCCCACTTTTGCTGCCCTTTTTAAAATTAAACCACTTAAATCCATAGCCTAGATGAGCATGGCATAACGTTACAACTATGTTGACATGATGGTAAAGCTAAATGCCCAAGACACGTCACGTCATAAAAGTTGTAGGCTACAAACGCAAAAACTTAATGACAGCTCGTTTGTGGTGTTGCCTAGTGCTGCCTAATTGAAATGGTATAGGCTTATCTTATATTAGGTTATTATGTGTGGCACATTTATTGGGCTTTAGCCTCTTTTAATTTATTTGATAAGGAACTGATAAAAACTGAGCAGCAGAAAAGCTGTCATAGTCAATACATAAATATTATAATTAGGTTATTAATACTATTACTTTACTACTATTACTGTTGTTACTGTTATTATTATTATTATTATTCGGATGAGCCAATAATGTAAATCCGAGTCTGAAATGTTGGCTACAAACAGTCTGTAACTGCACTGCTGCTATTATAAATTGTTAACTTTCGGGAACTATGAGGCTTCCATTAGCCGCCATTGTTGAAAAAAAATGGAACATTAGCGTCAATGGAGTTGTCGCAACTCTACCTTTATATGGCTCTGGTAGATCCTATCCACCACAGAGTTTAGAATCCATGCTTGATCGACCCCTCAGCCTCCCCCTCCCCCTCCCCCTTCCCTCTGAGCGAGACAACCTGTGCTAGGAAGCACCAAGAAATGATTTGCAATGGCTGACTTAATAGACGATGACGCTAACGAATGGCTTGTAGCAGACCCAGAACCATATTTGTTTGAACCCGAATACACAGAGGAGGAACTAGCTTTTATGGATCGTGAAAGGCAGGAAAGATGAGTGAGACGGTGAGAGAACACGGGCAAACAGCAACTGGTGGAGAGCCTGTGCTGTCGAGAATGGGATCTAGTGTTGCCATCGGTAGCGGGGGTAATAGATCTAGACCCTGGCTGTGCCACAGAAAGCGATGCGTTTGCAGCAATGATTCACCCGGCCGTCGTTGACTTCTTTTTCCGACGTGACAAAGAGGAATAATTGGAAGAAACGACCCAGACCGAGTGGACCTGATGGGCAACTATCCCCTGAGTAAGTGCCTGCTGAAACCATTCAAATATGCCTATCTAACGTAACATGCTACTGTTTATGTGCATTATACTTAGCCTATCTTCTCCTGTCTTCTCAGTCAAACTCGGTTGGTGTCCTACCGGATTGTGCTTGAATGGACCCAACAAGGTGAAGTTTTGGGGAGAGAGCATCGGAAACCACTACCATCATGTGTTGTTGTGGCCATAAGACGAGAATATCCTTCTGAATCAGGTGTTTATATTGGATTCCAAGAAGTAAATGAGGCAGTGGACATAGGCCCACTGTAAAGGGACGATGTGCCCGACATCTGCTTATATTTCCCACTATCTGTGGGACACACACTGCACCTTATGTCAGTAGTAGGCTACCTGTTTGTATTTTTCCATATTACTAGCATTAGGCCTACTGTCTCACCATCACTTTATTTTCAATTTCCCCTTTTGTATTACATTGCACATCATTAGTCAGTCTGTACATTACCCTGCTCTCTAACTCAATAAAATTAAGACATTTTCGGCATCTCTGTATCTTTGATGTACAGTATATAAATAAATCTTTGAACCTACATGGCTTCAAATATTATCAGTCATAGAACATCAAGGATCTTTTAAATCTCCTTGGAGCTTTATTTGGAGAACATGTAACTTGTTGAATTTGTTCAAACATAAATGAGGTCACAAAATGAGAAAATATGTAGATAGATAGATATATAGATAGATACTGTATTGATCCCCAAGGGGAAATTCAAGGCCTCAGATAGCATACAGACATCACACACAACATGCACTGAAAAAGTAATAAAAGTATATAATATAAAAAACACAACTAAGCAATAAGGACAGTAGAAGATAAAGAATATACAGTACTAAAATACAAACAAATTATACTAAATAACACTAAATCTAAATCAAGTCTAAAACAGTCCAAAGTGTGTGCTTAGGGGTGATTAAGCATGAAGCGCTTGCAATGACTGAGGCAGGGACTGAGCCTGTGATTCTCTGTAGTAAGGTAAGGTGCTCTGTGAGAGTGAGTGTCTCTGCTTGATTTGTAGTCTTTTCTTTTTAGCACTATTGCAGTCCACTATTTTTACATTGTAATCCTATAGTCATAGCTCCATCTGATGCATGATAATTCATTTGCCTACCGCTTTGTGTGAACGTGAAGGGCTGGTCATCTGTACAGGTACTTCAGGGTCTTCAGCTCTGTACTTCTGGGGGGTTGGATGACCTACACCAGCAAAAAGGTTCTCTTGTCCAGGCAGATCTGTATCACTCAATTCTGCCTGTTTAGTGATTAACACAGTTCAGACAGAAATTACAATCCAAGAGTAGGCCACCTTTTTCCAATGCAATAGAAAAAACTGGCATAATTACCGGTAGTACAGTATTTATTTTTCTTTAATCAGAATAGGTTAAAGTAAGTATTGTTACAGGGCATTTACATAAATAGACAGTACTCTTTCTGTGTCTCACCTAAGATAAAAATAACACTGCCCGTATCATTGTATGTCATGGTAAAGGGCATGGTAATGTAAAGTAGCTAGGGTAATGTATAAATATAGCTGCAAGCAGCAATGCGGGGGCCTAGCAGTGCGCTATAGCAGGAATGGCGTTGCCATGGCATGAGCAAGCACTCACAGCAATAGGCCAAATTACACCAATGTCCTTGTGCATTCTCACAATCAGCTACCATGTCCCTCTACCAAGTTTGGACTTCATACACCAAAGTGTTGCTGAGATGTGAGCTCACTTTCTTTATTACAGCACCCCTAGAGGCCAAATGAGACCACTTTCCTTGCATGTCCTCACAATCAGCTAATATGTCCATGTATCAAGTTTGGATTTCATACAATGAAGCGTTGCTGAGATATGAGCCCACTTCCTGTATTACAGCGCCCCCTATAGAGGCCAAATGATGCCAATTTCCTAGTGTGTCATCACAATCAGATACCAAATCCCTGCACCAAGTTTGGACTTCATACATTAAAGCATAGCCGAGAATTTAGCCCACTTCCTCTTTGGTGGCTTCATCGCCATATTTGATTGGCTGTCACGGGCAAACAAAAATGAAATTAAAAAATCTGACAAGTATCATTTGTGCGGCTCGGTCTGAAGATCATCTCCGACAAGTTCTGTGAAAATCAAATGAAATTTGTAAACTTTTCGCTGAAACTGAAAACCGCTGAAACTTTTCGTAGAGTTTGGACTAAATCCAATATGGCGGAGGTCTAATATGGTGGAAAGTGATAGGATAGGGGTCGATGAACTCTGTATGGTCCAAGGATTCAGACACTACCTCAATTGTGAAAATCAGACAAATAGGTCAAGGATCACACGCATGTCCAGCATTGAACTGGTGGTGGCGCTAGAGTGTTCAATGTATATGCATAAAAGTTGCTGTGAGTGATTAGGACAGCGTCCTGACTAATGGTATCGAGTTTTGTTATGTTAACTCAAAGCGTCACAGAGATGTTAGTCCACTTCCTGTTTGGCGGGTTCATGACCATATTTGATTAGCTGTCACAGGCAAACAAAAATTAAATTGAAAAATCTGACAAGTATCGTTTGTGCGGCTCGGGCAGAAGATCATCTCCGCCAAGTTCCGTGAAAATCGGATGAAATTTGTGAACGCTGAAACTTTTCGTAGAGTTTGGACTAAATCCAATATGGCGGAGGTCCAATATGGCGAAAAGTGACGTAATAGGAGTCAATGAACTCAGGTCGGTCCAGGGACTCCAACAGTGCCTGATTTGTGAAAATCGGATGCACCGTTCAGTGGTCACATGCGTGAATGCAATCCAGTTTTGACCCATTGGTGGCACTAGAGTGTTGGGCATAGAGTTCTATAAATTGGTGAGAGTGATCATGGGACGGTCCTGAATCAATGCGCAAGCGGTTAAATTTTCGACCAAATTTTGACCCTAACATCTAATATTTACAGATATCTAGGCTATATTTAACATTTATTTTATATTTGGCCTGTTATGAAATCATGTAGGCTGTTGAACAATTTAAGCACAGCTCAGCTTTAAGAAACTCAAATAGCCTATAGATGCATGCTTAGCATTTTGTGATTATTAAGGCTACTTTCACAAACTCTTCTTCAACTGTCCTCTGATTCTATGCTATCTAGGCGATATTTGTAACATTTATTTTGTATTTGGCCCGTTATGAAATCATGTGGAACAAAAAACACATTGTAAAACTTAAAGCCCAAATTTGGAGACATCCATGCATGTCGAAATTTGCTGCAAATTCAAAACTGGATTACTCTGGAACGGCTAACTGTACAGGGGGCTTTACACCTTTGTGTTCGGTAAGGTCTGCTGTTTATTCTGATATACTGTATGGTTTGTCATGTGTTAAACGAAGGGTTCATGAAGTATTCCAACGAGATGAATGAGTATGGAGATGGATGCAAAACATTCAGTAGAATTTATGATTAAATTGAATTATATTTACTTTACACGCACACACATACATTCACAGTAATCATACGTATGACACATATTCAAGAATTTCTCAGAATTATGAACAGGCAAGATGGGGGTGGGGTTGTATAAAATGAATTTTACATGTGAAATCTATGAACTAATCATGTTTTGGTACTTGTTGTGTAGCAGATACCAGTGAGAATTGAGTGTGGATAATGCAATTTAGTGAGACAGTTAGAATCATATAGGCCTTTCAGCGTGATTTATTTTTGTGAAAAAAATGTGCTGGACTGGGCGGCGGTCATACTTTGTACCGCTCTGCGGTACATCTAGTTACTTCAACACCAGTAAATTCATATGGTCCTAGATCTATACCTGGTATTAGAAATAGAGCCAGATCAGACAAGGCTTGGGGTCCTAAGGAAAACCCACAGCCCCTAAGATTATCAAACAGATTTGAATGCCTCCGAGACATTAGAGAGGAACTTGAAACAGATTCCAAGAATGTATAAGTATATGTATAAGTATATATACTTTTTTGATCCCGTGAGGGAAATTTGGTCTCTGCATTTAACCCAATCGGTGAATTAGTGAAACACAAACAGCACACAGTGAACACACAGTGAGGTGAAGCACACACTAATCCCGGCGCAGTGAGCTGCCTGCTTCAATGGCGGCGCTCGGGGAGCAGTGAGTGGTTAGGTGCCTTGCTCAAGGGCACTTCAGCCGCGGCCCACTGGTCAGGGCTCGAACCGGCAACCCTCCGGTTACAAGTCCAGAGTGCTAACCAGTGGGCCACTGCTGCCCCATGATGTGCACAGACAAAAAGCAGCATTCGGCACCTGTCCTTTGACAATCGCCTGGTAGCCCTCACTGAAATAAAGACCTTGGAGGAACATAAACAGCCCGCTCAACAATGCCCAGCCACATCCACTGGAACAAATGAACATGAGGGGATAGGCTATGTTGAAATCCATATCACCTATCAAGGCTACTGAGACGCTATCAGGAAAGAAGAGTTATGCTAAAACACCAGTGTCTCATAACATGGACACTGCTGGAATGACCGTGGGAAGCGAACTACCTCAGCAGTCAAATGGAGACTGTGAACATGTGGAAGTGAAATCAACAGCCCACTCCAACTCCCCCGAATACCCATCACCATCTCCACCCAGTACAGTATGTCACTCCCTGCAAGTAAGCAGAGACTGATGCCAATAACCGGGCAGCTTTTTAATACCCCAATACCATGAGCAGATCCCCTGCAAACTGACAGACAGTGTTATATCAGCCTGAGACGTTCAACTGTTTTCCCAACCTTTACAGCACCAAAAAAGCCACCCCCTCTGCCACCCCATTCAGAAGAATATTTTCAGCAGTCATATTCTCAGCCGGCACATAACATGGAATGTGCAGTGGACAATACTGACAACAACACCAGGGATCAAATCACTAACTCTTGATTGCAACGGTTTGATATTTTCAGGGTCCCTGCAATAGGTACTGACAGTAGTTTTGAGAACACACCGGGACCCAGTAGGCCCATGACATTCTCTATACCTGTATTGATTAGCAATAGAACGAGTCAAGAGCATCGACCTTACAGCGTAAACCAGTCAAATCTCTTACCTGTACCACAACAACCACAAAACTCCCCGCAGTTCATATTGCCTCAACACTTAAAGTAAAACTAGCACTTCTGGATGGATCTTTAGGTGAAGTCATGCTGTCTCTCCCTTGATGCGCATCATTGTAAATAAACTCTGTTCCTGATTTTTCATACTATTGGTCTGACCAACTAATGAGAAATGCAGAACATTAAACCACATATTGGAATATTGGGCATAATGCAGAACATTTAACCACATATTGGAATATTGGACATAATGTTCTATTCCACTTTCTCTCAGTCCCCCTTTTTCAGCCTTTATGGCTGGAACATTTTATCAATAATTGCCACTATATAAAATATAAATGATTATGCAATTGTTTCATCAAAGTTAGTCAGATCCAAATAAGCAGGTACATGACTAGATTTAACTGATTTCATAAGTTATGAAAAACATGATTGGTGTACAATAACAACCACAGTAAATAAAAAACAAACCATCACGACAATCAGAACAAGAGCTAGAAAACTAAAAAGAGTATATGGTCCATCCCCTAAACTATCCAGAAACTCGTCTATATCATTTCTATATCAGGTTGGGTTAATCCTATTGATGTACCACCTTTTCAGATTATCAACCGATTTAGAGGCATCAGGACATAAATCACATGTATATAAAAATAATAAGTTTTGAATCCAATACTCTCAAGTCCCCCTTTAAAAGACTTGAAGCCTTTGACACCAAACAATAGCACAAATTTGATTGAATCAGAATGACCCTACTAATTAACTGAGAGTAATGCAGTAATTGTGTCTCTTTACCATGTAATACTTAGGCAAAGCTGAATATAAAACCAAAACAAATAAGAAATGTCTCAACAATTCTCAAATAGAACCCAATAAAGGAAATTAATCAAATGAAACAACATGGTTACATGTATAAAAGTGGCCCTGACTGTCTTGATTTCTCACAGGGTGTGAAGAAAAAAGTTTACATACCACAGAGTACCAGTGATAAAAACAATAACCTAACAGTTCAAGGGGAAAAAGAAACAATAGACAAAATAAAAAAAGAGTAGAGTCTGTAAGCAGGGTTCTTGCAGGTTTCAGTAAGTCAAATTTAAGACCTTTTTAAGACATTTTAAGACCATAAATATTGAAATTTAAGACCTACACGACACATTACCAAAAAATATTCAAATCAAAGAAATTCTGAAAAAATCATTGAAAAGTAGTTGAAAACGCATTAATTTAATTTACAGATAAAGCAATCAAACTAGTAACCTTCCACACCCAACGTCTACAACCCAACTGATTTTTACATTGCTCACTTGTAGTATACTCAAGGAAAAATATCCGTCACGTACCAAATGCCCTAAACCTTAAGCCCAAAATGAAAATAATCTAAAACAAACTAGCCCTCAAATAGAATAGATTTCATCAAGGAAGTCAAAAATGAGACTGAAGTTGAAACTGGGTGTGAAAGTGTGTTTTGGGTGGACACTCTGCACTTCTGTGCGTGTGTGTGTTTGCATGAGAATGTGTGTGGGTGGGGTATGTGTATGAGCCTTGTCAAGGACGTTGTTAGGCTTACAGTATTTTGGGGGAGCTGAAACCACCCAAAGATGATCAAAAGCCCTCCTAAAAATATATAGTATTAATATGCGTCCAAATTCACTTCCATTATTCTCTGTTGAATTGCTCACGGAGTACTTATCACGGAGTACTTATTGCTGATAAACAGTTTGCATTTTGCGGCTAGCTTATGTTACTCTGCATGCTCTGGCTTGTGACTCCAGCGCCTTCACACCCAGAGTCCCTAATTGAATAGTTTTTTTGCAAAGTTTGCAGCAAGCCTCGTACCTGGAGCTAGGTACCACTTGTAACCAACAGCAGACATCGCTGTGATCTAGCCAGTGTTGCCACAGTGCACAATGGAGAAGTTTGCCTCGAACGTCGACTACTAGGCTGCAGCCTTCCATGCCGCGGTCCATCCCTCCAATGAGCGTCGTCAAACAGTAAACGTCATTGACAGCGCCACAGTTTGTCTGAAAGAGCGACAAGATACTTGAGGTTGGACGCTGTAAAAGCCGGCGTCTTTGGAGCTAACAGTGCTAAAATCAAGGATTTGACAATAAAAGACTTACACATGTACACCGATGTTTGGTATTAATGTATCTTACAACCTATTAGCCTACTAGATCAATGGAAATGGGCCTGTGTTGCGCTGTATCAATGTTACGTTATATCCTCAGAAACAGACGATAAAAAAAAACGTAATTTCATGGATGTTTATGTGTCTGATTGGTGGGCAGTTGTTTATTCGATGCTAATTGGATGTGATAATGATGTCGTATCTTTCTTGTCACTCTGTGAAATTGTCACTCTGAGGTAAATCGCAGGAACGGAACACCCAGATCAATGCAGTGATTAATTTGACCATCATTCAAGGTAATTGACTTGTCAATGTAGCCTGAACAAGTGCAGACGTTACCTGTATGTTACTTACCTATGTGTTGATATTGTGTGGCCCATGGGTTCATCTTTGATCAATATTAAGGCTAAATAAATAACTGTGGAACTGGGATTGGCGAAGAAACTTGATTGTTTGTCTATTCCTAATGGAAATTCTTCTTTGAAATGCAGCACAAGCTAGTGGACAATGGCTAGACTAGGTTATGAAGTAATGGTCTACATTATGTAATGCTGTGTAAGTGTTTATGTGCACAGCAAGACACTTATTAGCTATTCTTCAAATTTCTTAAAGATATTACACTAAGCACTTTCACTCACAGAAAAAAGATCAGATGGTCCAAAATGAACAAACTTTATTGGAGATACAGTAAGCAGTGTTGGGCAAGTTACTTCAATTAGCCAATCCAATTAGCATCGAATAAACAACTGCCCACCAATCAGACACATAAACATCCATGAAATTACGGTTTTTTTATCGTCTGTTTCTGAGGATATAACGTAACATTGATACAGCGCAACACAGGCCCATTTCCATTGATCTAGTAGGCTAATAGGTTGTAAGATACATTAATACCAAACATCGGTGTACATGTGTAAGTCTTTTATTGTCAAATCCTTGATTTTAGCACTGTTAGCTCCAAAGACGCCGGCTTTTACAGCGTCCAACCTCAAGTATCTTGTCGCTCTTTCAGACAAACTGTGGCGCTGTCAATGACGTTTACTGTTCACTACGCTCATTGGAGGGATGGACCGCGGCATGGAAGGCTGCAGCCTAGTAGTCGACGTTCGAGGCAAACTTCTCCATTGTGCGACCCAGTTACCTTGAAAAAGTAATCTGATTACTCCTTTAAAAAGTAACTTAGTTAGATTACAAGTTACTTTATTAGTTACTTTCAGCAGCTGCCGACAACACCCCCCACCGCCTCAACATAAAAATCACAACCGGTTTTGCCAATACTCACTTTATTGGAAATGCATTTTAACAGTAATGTCAACAATGTATAGCAGACATCCCAACCTTAAAAAAAGTAATTTTAAGGAGGTAGCCCTTTAGCCTACTTAGATAGGCCTACTGAAATTCAGATGTTTGTTCAATAATGTCTAGTCAGTACACCAAATAAGGAAGGCCTATAGATAGAAATTGTGATGATAAAATATGTAGATTTTGGTAGTTTGGGCTTTTCATTTTCAAAAAGAGAACAAACGGGAGAGCGCAGTGTTTGCAAAGAAAAGGCTTTTCATGTAGCCTTGGCAACTAGCCATCTAGTATAGGCCTGAATAATAACAAATTAAATGACACTTGTTAAACTAACCTCAACAAGTCTTTTGCAGCCATGGGCAATGCTACAAAAAGTGCAGTGTGCAAGACTATCATTATGTTTTACTGTTATGAAACAAGGGTACACTTTACACTTTCTTGTTCGTTCTAGATTCCGAGAGATTTTATCTAATTTGCGGGCGTCAGGAAGCCACTATCGGGAGACTCCCAGAACTTCGGGAGACTTGTCTAGCTAGACAGCACTTTGTCACCAGCACAGAGTGTACAACATACCTTAATGTTATCATGTTTAGCAGCCACAAACTCAAAATAATGACTGTATAGATAAAATGCGCATCTCTCTCCTCCCTCTATTGTTGTTTATGTTTGTGTTGCTGCGTGGTATTACACGTGAGTCATCATGATGAAAACGTGAGCGTTAATCCCCGAGACAAGAAAAAAGCAAAGAATATATCTTTTACTAAGGTAAATGACAAAAATAGTAGGCCTAACGCAGACATCCCAAGTCTCCCGGAAGTTCCGGGAGTCTCCCGTATATTGATAGCGCCTCCCTGACGCCCGCAAATTAGATAAAATCTACCGGAATCTAGAGTGAGCGATCAAGAGCGAGCATTCGAGACCGCGTGTGCATCTGAGTGTAGCGCGCACACGACGGGAGAGAGAGAGAGAGGGAGAGAGAGAGAGAGGTGGTGCGTGTGTGCCTGAGCGCATCCAAGAGAGAGAGAGCATCCTGATTGGCCTGTTTCGCTAAATCAACCAATCAGTTTTCAGTGTAGGCGGGCTTTAATTTATCTCTTTTCTCCCGAACTTAATTAATCAGTTCAGTGTATGAATAAGAGCGTCATAGCAGAGTCAGTGCCTCAAAAAAACGAAAATGTAGGCTACCCTTGTCTCATAAGAGTAAAAAATAATGATAGGCCTAGTCTTTGCACGCTGCCCTGTTTGTAACAGTGACTTTAGCATTGCCCATGCCAGGTGAAATGATTGCAAAATACATGTTGAGGTGAGTTTAAGTGCCAATTAATGTGCATATTATTCAGGCCTATAGCCTAGATGGCTAGTTGCCAAGGCTGAGGGGGGGCTCGTGACCTCCCTAAAATTACTTTTTGCAGGTTGGGATGTCTGCTAACGCACAGTGACTTGGATAAGTAACTTTAATCTGATTGCTAGAAATAGTAGCGCGTTAGACTCGTTACCGAAAAAAGTGGTCAAAATAGAGTAACGCGTTACTGGCATCACTGGATCTAGCCATGTCTCGTTGAAAGTAGGCCTATACTTTCCTATTTTCCACACGTAGCCGAACTTTAACAAATTCTGAGGAGACGCAGACGTATTTTGCGGTCAGGTATTGCATTTATCATGGGATTTGTAGATTTATCACTGCGTAGACTACGTAGCCTACCAACACCAATATCCCCCAGAAAGAACTACAACACACTGAACCAATGTTCTGAGCATTCTGCTGGTTTTGTTACAATGGTAGCAAATACGCTAGAGCTCTGCTTTGCAAGCTACGACTCAATACTTTTTTGCTACTTTGTAATAACTTTCTGCGGCCAGCGTTTCTGGAAATGAACGATGGTAAAATATTTTTTAGACCTGACTAAATGAATTTTAAGACCTCGGAATGAAAATCTGGCGGTTTTTAAGACGTTTTAAGCCCTTAAATTTAAAGTTCTGAATTTTAGGCTTTTTAAGACCCCGCGGGATCCCTGTGTAAGGCTCCCCCTTTTTGACCATTGATACTTACAACCGGACCCGCGTCACACAGAGCAGGTTGTTTGCGCCATGCCCCTTTTGAGGGGAAAACATTACCTCAGAACAAGCCAGAGTGAACCGGTAGACATGTACCAACCACACAGCTAAGAACCCCTCCCTGAGTTTCTTTTGCCTACCATGTCCTCAAAAAAAATCCTGACAGAAGAAAATTATGGCTACAAGCCATAAGAAGAGAAGACCGTATGACACTTCTGGTCACTGAGTGGGGTTGTTGCACCACTTCGTACTCAGGAGACTGAAGGGACATGTTTTTATATTAATTGAATTAAGCTTTTGTAGGTATCTTTCACGGTCAACGACCGGCAAAGTGGTTATGTATTGAGTGGTCATATTGATTTGTGGTATTTTTTGTTATTATTTACTCCTGCGATTTCTGTACGAATTACGTTTATTGACCCTAATTTGCGTTGGAGTTAATGAGAGGGGTTGTTTGTTTTCCCCCCGACAGGGGCGGGAACGTTTGTCACGAGTCAAGTTCCCGGATGTGCCGGTCTAACGTATTGCACCTGAAACAAAACACAGAGATACACATATCTGGGCCCAAGTTCCAAGTAGTGCTTCCTAAGTTTCAGCTAACATTATTAAAAATATTTCAATTGCAATACTGCTATGGTCTGTCACCAAATTAGTAATTAAATATAATTTCACATGATCATGATCTTCATGGGTACTCTTTTTTTTGTGTGTGCCTCATATCAAGAATTGTTTATCATACAGCAAAGCTAAATTATCTTAACCTTTTTCACATTGTTTAAAGCAGGCCTAAAGGAATGTTTTAAAGAATTTGGTTAGCACTTTATTCTGAACATATTCTGAACGTCTGAAACAAATGAAAGTTGTATTTTATTGCATTGCATTGCTGTAAAATAATTGTAAAGAATATGGTCTAGTATGTATGCCATCATACCACATTATCATCTTGACACTGGTTTGCATAGCTGTAAAACAGTTGTAAAAACCTGTTCCATGTCAATGAAGAGAAAAAATAATAATACCAATATAACAAGTGCAGTGGGTGTGTTGTTAATAAACATATGAACCTATTAGTTCAATATTAGTTCAGAATAGTGAAGTGAACACAACAACCTTTCATCCTCCATGAAAAAAAATCTATCTTTAATCATAACTTGATACACTGCAAGAGCTAGCTGTCTATGTTATCAGACTACTCTTAATCAGACTCCCCCTTATGATCTGCAGCAAGGCTGCAAGATTATTCCCTCAGCTAGTGTTGTGGCGTATAACACTGTGTCATAGAGCTAAGTGTGTCATAGCATCAACAATTTAATAAATTCACTGCTGTTGGTAAGATTACAACTTTGCTAAACTGGCCCCCAAGTATGAATTTAATCGATATGCTTCAACGCTTGTCAGTGTTGTCACTGCCAGAAGCACGAGATTGTGGAGCAATGCTTAATACATATGTCCAAGCTACAAGTTCTGCCACTTGTGCCCCTCTCCCCCCTTTTATCCAGAACCTTCTCTGCCCTCAGAACCTGTATTTCTTCCAATGTCGCCCATTCAGCCAGTCACACCATAGTGTATGGTGGCCTAACTCAACGCAGGACCTGGTGGGGCTTAAGACACACCTAGCCAATTAACAGTCAAAACACATCTGTGTCTACCTTGAAGCAAGAACATAGCGTCCGCATGGCTGCCAGTGTTTGCGGCCTACACGTGGAACAGGATAACTTGGGTCAGGTTCTATTAGCATGGGGAGCAGGGAGCTTGAAGAAACAATTAGAAAGTATGACAAAATGGTCATACTTTCTATGGGGCCTTCATTAAATTTACAAATGGAAAATCTAAACCAAAACTGTAATATCTGATATAATCCTCGCATCAGTGGTGAAACATTGGGGGCTTAGCCCAGTGTCACACACAGGAAGGCTAGGGGGGTCCGGGGGCATGCCCCCCCAGCAGAACATTTTGAAAAATAACCCCTTAAATAATGACTTCTAGTGAATTCTGTGTAAACTAATGGACACATTGAGACTTTAAAAATGTGAGACTCAAGGTATATCTGACTAGCACTTTGGGTCTTTCAAGGGGGTCTATATGCATAGCCTATCTGATCAGCATGCACTTGGTTAATTAAGCGTTTTTTATGAGTTATGGTTTGTATATTATAGGCTAGTATGCTGAGATAACCCTGATGATAAATTTTTACTTTGAACTCTGGCCAAAGTAGCCTTATGGTCAGGTTTAGCACAGCCCCACACATTGTAAACCCACTTATTATAATGTTCAGTGGAACACATGAAGCTAAATTCAATCCAGGGCTTAAAATTCATTTTTCAAAATGGGGGGAAAATTCCCCCCTTCAGTGCTTCACATAGGGATTTACAAACTTTTACAAACTCAAATTTTCCTTATAGGCCTACAGGCGTCAACGAGAGAACACTTACACTTACATGATTTTGGTTTCAATTTTCTAATTGGAGTAAGTCTTTGTGACAACACGTCATGATACATTTGATAATGTTTGATCGTTGTTTTGGTATGAAACATCTTTTACGTAATGAATGCGCACTCTAGAAAGTGAAAGTAGCCTAACCTAGGCCTACTATGTCGGCCTACTATATCGTTGTTTTGGTATGAAGCATCTTTTACATAATGAATGCGCACTCTAGAAAGTGAAAGTAGCCTAACCTAGGCCTATATGCGCTCTGTGTCTTAGCTGTCTGTGCATGTCCGCAATTGATTACGTTCCTCAAATGGAGAACACATCAATCCCATGGTATTCTTTGCCCTAAAATGCATGAAACATCTAAGTTCAATATCCCGCCGGTAGCCACGTTTACATCTCCGTTTCATATTTGCCTAGTCTACAAGCCTACAATAAATGAATTGAATGAACTCAACTGAAAACAGGTAAATCTACTTATTCGGTCATTGAGACTCTATAAATACAGTAAATACAGTACAACAAACTTTCTGTCTTTCTGAAGTTTATTTGTGTATTCCGGGGTACAGTAGTTATGACGTAAACCGCTACATCTCGGCTCTGTCATTGCCTAAACTCATCGTGTGGGAAATCACATTATCTGTCAAAATTGGGCTCAGTAATAGTAGCCTACATTTTGTAACATTTATAGTGAAACCGAGGGGAAGATAAATTAGAAATTAGAATCGTTGGAAATTGAAAAACACATACAAAAAAAAGATTCGGGACTTGAGCCCCCGAAGCCACCCCCTCACTCTGCAATGCCTTGCATGTGCTCCTGTGACTTGCAGTGGATTGGGGAGAGCAAGGATAGCCTTGATTCTTTGGTCCAAGCATCCAACACTCTTTATGGACCCTTTCAAGAGAGTTCCATTATCAGCATCATAGTTGGCCCCACAAGACTTCCTTTTTAACATTCCATATGTTATCTTAATGCAGAGGAAGTAGATTGGGGCCCAAATAGAATGTTCAAGCATTGTTTTTGTTTTTATTGTTGAAAGGGTCTATAGCACAGCACACAGCATTCCATTTTCCCTGCAAAGCTTCACTCAATTTAGTTAAAACAACATATATTCCTAGGCGGAGATATCAGATATCAAAATGGATATAAAACACTGGAGGATGATGTAGGAGGTTGTGATCCTATGACATTTTAGTCATTGATTAAATCAATGCACAGCAATTTGAGGCTAACCGTGTAAATATACACTTTAGATCATCACAAATAACATGCAAAACTGTTATTATGACCGCCGCTAGCGAAGCGGTCATATAGGGATTGTCAAAGTTTTTTTTTTTTTTTCCCGTCATCTACTGAATTTTTGGTCAACGATACCCGGGACACCGAACCACCGGGGCACATGAAATGTGGTGGGTATGTACCGCAAAAAAAACAGTTTTTCCTAAATAACTACCTGAACCGTGGCACTGAGGATGAAGAATCTTTTATGGTATGTTGGTCTCAAGGGCCCACATCAATCTGGCCCATAATCACTCATTAGTGATTTGCACCCCCCTCGGTAAAAAATGAAAATGCAATATTATTTTGCTTTAATCACCCCTATCTTCAGTTAAGATGTTCAGAACTGCACCAAATTTTATGTGTATGATTGACCTGGCATTCTCTGGGGGTATGTCAAGTTTCGTAGAATTTCATCCATGGGGGGGTCTAAAAAAATAGGTTATGTGTACATTTAGTGACTGTACACTCATTGGCCTGTAGATGGCGGTGCACACATATACACATGCACACACACACAGGCGCCCACATACTATCGGTATTAGAACGGCCGATACATAATTACAAATTCAGTAGGATTAAAAGAAAGCCAAAATAAATATTCATCATCATCATGGCTGCATTTCCAGTATTGGCGATAAGTAGTCGTTTGTCCACTAGATAACGCGTTGTTGCAGTGACACGTAATTTTGTTGGAAGTTAAAAGTGGGTTGGAAAAACAATGGACGCTTCATACAAGGAGTGTAGTTTACCGCAGAGAACGTCTAATAAGGATAGGATGATGTTCACATGAAATGTAATTTCCATTTCTTCTTGAAGCCGAAATAAATCTAAGGATGTTTATCGGACATGCTTGGTTTTTACTGCAGGTACGTTAATCTTATAATATCAATAAGGACCTAGGTAATGTTACCGTTAGCGTTGGTTGAGTGATGGAGGCCAATTTGATTGATTGCATTTGTAGAAAACTATAAATGCGGTTATACCAAGCAAATTGATAGCAGCACTGTAATTGTATCTTTCGACTGTCATTTGTTGCACGTGCTACAAAAATCATTCTGTGCAATGGAAGATTTACCAACGTTACACCGGTCTGATACAGTTTTGCCTATACATGCGAGACTGAGTGAGACTAGACGCCTGTTTATTTTGTTTTAAGTGCGTGCAGGGTGTGAGAGGGGAATCGATGTGCTTTGATTCCAGTTTGGTAGTTGTAGTCTGTGAAATTAAAAAGCACCAATTGTACTGAATCTTTGTAAAGAGTGAGGATAGTACAACATAGCTGGCTGAAACAAAGAGCGTTACATTCTAAGAGTGCTTCTATACTTCAGTGGCTACATAAGTCATGTTGGTGGTTTGTTACCTTACTTGTTGTTGTGAGCAGGGTTGTCTAGTGACCTTGCCAACAGATCTCTCATATATTAGAATCTCAGGCTTCTCTGAGTATATCTTATTCTATGGCTAGGGCCTGAATTACCAGGGGAAAAAAAAGATAAGATGGGCTGTAGCAACCTAACAGCCCTGGTCTGCCTGTAAGTCTCTGGCTTACCCGTTGCTGCGTGTTAAGCCCCCTTACGGGTGTTTCCAGAGGCCTACCCCAGAACCAGGACTGAAAGATCACCCCCCTCTATTTTGTTCCAAAGGGAAAAAAAACACTTAGGACGGTAGAAACGGTATTCAATGATAATCGTATTTCAATGGCACATAATTTTCCAAAGATGGCAAATCTAACAAGAATATCAACCAAGGGCATTACATGTCTCTATTACATGTGTCTTTTAGGATAGACAGGAAAACAAACAAAAAATATAGCTGCAAGCAGCAATGTGGGGGCCAAGCAGTTGAGCAGGAGTTGTCATGGCAACCCAATGTTGTTACATTATACACACACCCAATTAACCCCCCATCCCACACACACACATATACACAGATAAACCTCCTCTCCCACACACCCCAATAGCCCCCCCCATATGCATACCTCAAACATCACCAAATGTATTGTGCGTCCTCAGGTTGTAGTCACGAGTCCACATACCAAGTTTGGTGTCGATACGAGAAAGTGTTGATAATTATAGCGCCCCTAGTGGTCAAAGGTCACTAAATATATTGAGCGTCTTCGGGATGTGTCCCGAGTCCATGTACCAAGTTTGGTGTCGATACGAGAAAGTGTTGCAAATTATAGCACCCCTAGTGGTCAAAGGTCGCAAAATTGATTGTGCATCCTCAGGATGTGGTCACAAGTCCATGAACCAAGTTTGGTTTTGATACGTCAAAGCATTGCTGAGATATGACCTAATCTTGTGTTACTCTAGTGCCGCCCTAGTGGTTGAAGGTCACCAAATGCATTGTGTGTCCTCAGGATGAGGTCCCAAGTCCATATACTAAGTTTGGTTTCAATACGTGAAAGCATTGCTGAAATATGAGCCCACTTCTTGTGATTATAGCGCCACCTATAGGTCAAAAGTCATCAAATTTATTGAGCCTCCTCCTAATTGGGTCCTGAGACCCTGTACTGAGTTTGGTGTTGATACGCGAAAGCCTTGCTGAGATCACTTCACTTCCTGTTTGGCGGCTTCGCCAAACGTGATTGGTCGTCACAGGCAACCGGTTTTGAATATGTCTCCAAAGAGCAATGCGTTTATGAGTCATGGTCTGACGATCATCTGCGTGAAGTTTCATGAAAATCGGAGAAACTTTGTGACCTTTGATGCCTTTTAAATGTTTTTGGTGAAATCCAATATGGCGGTCGAATCAATTATGTTGACGTCACATGTTGCCATGTGTCGGCCTAAGGACCTCTCAAGGTATTAACAGATATCACTAATATGCTTTAATTCCAAACACATGACCCGTTACAGGCCAAAACGTAATTTTGGTAATTATAGCGCCACCTATAGGTCAAAAGTCATCAAATTTACTGAACCTCCTCCTAATTGGGTCCTGAGACCCTGTACTGAGTTTGGTGTTGATACGCGAAAGCCTTGCTGAGATCACTTCACTTCCTGTTTGGCGGCTTTGAATATGGCTCCAAAAAGCAATGCATTTGTGAGTCATGGTCTGAAGATCATCTGCGTCAAGTTTCGTGAAAATCGGACAAACTTTGTAACCTTTGATGACTTTTAAGTGTTTTTGATGAAATACAATGTGGCGGAAGATCCAACATGGCGGAAATTGACGTCATGGGGTGCGTCGAGTTCGGTCTCATCCAAGGATTCCAAATATACCTTAATGTTCAAAATGTGATGTACGGTAAATGCATAGATGCAATTCAACATTTGAAACGTTGGTGGCGCTAGAGCACTCCAGGTGCAGACATCAAACTTTGTCAAATTAAACATATGACTGTACCGAATCAGTGTTCCAAATTTCTCAACTTTTTACTGTTTTAACTTTTTAATTTCTCAACTGTTTTACTGGTTCAATGGCAAATGAGTGTTTCGTTATAATAATAATAAGAACACATAGAATCACTATGGGTTGCCTCGCAGCATCGCTGCTTGGCCCCCAATAAAATAATTAAGGCATGTTGAACAAAACATGATGCCACTCTTAAGAGAAGTAACTCTTGACTGAATTAATATGCTATCAATATCAAAACATAATTTTTAAAAAGAATTTACGACTCCTCTGACAAGCAACACCTTCAAATTGTTTGAACTTAGATATAAAATATTTTTAACTTCATAATTCAAGTGTAATAAACGTATTTTCTCTTCTCCACTCTCTCTCTCTCTCTCTCCCTTTACACTGGCTCCCTGACCTTCAGGTGCAGAGATAACAACCACTCACACACACACATAGCTAAGTCAGAGAAGATCTGTACCTTATGGTTAAGTGCGTTAGTGTTTTCCATACCAGCGGACTTTCCCCTAAAGATGGCAGGTGCAGCAGCAACATTTCCGGAAAGGTACTGGCTTGATGAAATTCATTCTGGCCTCTCTATACGACCACATAAAGACCTCGGGATACTTAGGTAAAGAAATACAGGAAATCACATCAAACAAATTAAAAATGTTCTGGGGGAGGACCCCCAAATAACAAGCTCTAGGTGGAGGTAGAAGTGCGGGTTGATTTACCGGCTGATTTATGTTGTTCTGTCGGAGCATAGTGTCGGTTTCAGTGAATATGATCAAAAAAATCTTGCCAACTGCAGCTTTAAGTTTCAAGCCCCATATCAGCAAAGTTACTCAGACATCCTACAGTATTTCCACCTGAGAAACATTGCCAAAGTGCGGCCCTTTTTAACTCAACAAGATGAAAAAAACTAATCCATACCTTTATTACTAGGAGGTTAGACTACTGCAATGCACTTTTTACTGGTCTCCCCAAAAAAACATATAAAAAATTAGAACTCATACAGAACTCTGCTGCTAGACTTTTAACTAAGACCAAGAAGAGAGAACACATCACCCCTGTGTTAGCTGAATTGCATTGGCTCCCTATCCTTTAGAATTGATTTTCAGGTTATGTTAATTACTTACAAATCTTTAAATGGCATAGCACCTTCATATATCTCTGAGCTTTTAACATCTTATTAACCACAATGGAAACTTCTTCTAATGCTAATCTTTTAATTGTACCCAGGGATGGATTACTGAACGGGCCTACCTGGCCCAGGCCCAGGGGCCCTGAAGCTCAAGCCTCTGTGTGAAGTCACTACTATGTTCTCCACCCCTGAATAGGCCCCCACAGGTCACACTATGTGTGACAATCATGCTTTGTAATCGGCAAATCTGTTTTATTGTTTTTATAACGTACACGGGAGATCGTGTCAATGCGGGCAGTATAGTATACCTTCGGGATCAGCTGATAGCGCTCTCCAAACCACCACTACTGCTGGGATCAAGACATCAAATCCCCAAGGAGTTGAGAAGGAGACGCCGGGGTGCAGGGCCGGTGTGTTACGAAGAGCCAGGAAAAGGAGATTTAAACCTTTTATTCCATCCATCGTCATGGGGAATGTGAGGTTGTTGCCAAACAAGATCGATGAACTTTGACATTGACAAGGACACAGCGGCATTGACAAGGACACAGCGGGAGTATCAGGAATGTAGCCTCATGTGCTTTACCGAGACGTGGCTGCAGGAGCATATCCCGGACTCCAAGATCTCCATCCATGGCTTCTCCACGGTGCGAGCTGACCGGGGATCGCTGGCTGAGCGGTAAGAAGAAAGGAGGGGGAGTCGCGGTGCTTGTGAACAACAGATGGTGTAATCCTGGGCATGTCACGGTGAAGGAGCAGGTTTGCAATCCGAACATCGAACTGTTAGCAGTGAGCCTGCGTCCATTCTACCTACCTTGTGAGTTTTTTTTTTTGTGAGAATTTTAATCACGCTTCTCTCTGCAACACTTCCAACATTTCAACAATATGTGGACTGTCATACCAGGGAAAATAAAATACTGGACTTACTGTATGCAAATGTGAAGGATGCCTACAGCTCTACTGCCCTTCCCCCCCTGAGCAGATCTGATCACAACCTGGTCTTGCTCACCCCCACCTACACACCCATTGTGCAGCGGCAACCAGTGACCACAAAGGCTGTGAGGTGCTGGACACCGGAAGCCACAGAACTTCTGCAGGGGTGCTTTGAGGTCACAGATTGGGATGTGCTCTGTGAACCCCATGGAGATGACATCGACTCCATGACTGACTGTATTACAGAGTACATCACCTTCTGTGTCGACAACATAGTACCTACAAGAACGGTGAGGTGCTTTGCCAACAACAAGCCTTGGGTCACAAGTGAACTGAAAGGACTGTTAAACAAAAAGAAAAGAGCTTTTAGGGAGGGTGACCGAGAGACACTCAGGAGGGTGCAGAGGAAACTGAAGGTGAGGCTGAAGGAGAGTAAGAAGGCATACAGGCGTAAGCTGGAAAACAAGCTCCAGCAGAACAACATGAGGGATGTGTGGAGCGGGATGAAGACCATCACTGGATTTAAGGTGAAGGGGAGTCAGGCGGAGGGTGGCCTTGGCAGGGCCAATGAGCTGAACATGTTTTTGAACCGCTTCAGCGTGGGGCCTCCATCTACCTCCACCGCCCCTCCCAGCTCCACAAGCCCCACTGTCTCCACCTCCACACATGTCCCCTCCCCGTATGCACCCTCCTCCTCCCTCTCCTCCAGCCCTCCCACCTGTTTGTCCGTCACCAGTAACCAGGTGAAATGGCAGCTGGTAAAACTCCACCTGAAAAAGGCTGCAGGCCCAGATCGGAAGTCCTGCACCGGCCAGCTGTGCGGGGTTCTGCAGCACCTATTCAACCTTAGCCTTGGGCAGGGGAAGGTACCTGTGCTGTGGAAAACATCCTGCCTGGTCCCAGTCCCAAAGAAGCCCTCTCCATCTGCCCGCAACGATTATAGACCAGTTGCCTTGACATCATATGTCATGAAGGTGCTGGTTTTGACCCCCTACAGTTTGCCTGCTGTCCCAAGGTGGGAGTGGAGGATGCCATCATCTACCTGCTCCAGAGAGTCCACTCTCACCTGGATAGAGCAGACGGCACTGTGAGAATCATGTTTTTTGATTTCTCCAGTGCATTTAACACCATCCAGCCTAGGCTGCTGGGGGAGAAGATGCAGAGGATGCAGCTGGCCACCACCATCACTTCCTGGATTATGGACTACCTCTCAGATAAGCCACAGTTTATTCGGTTGGGGGGCTGTGTGTCTGAGCGGGTGGTCAGTAGTACAGGAGCACCTCAGGGGACTGTGCTATCCCCTTTCCTTTTCACACTCTACGCCTCTGACTTCCAATACAACTCTGGGTCTTGCCATCTGCAGAAGTTCTCAGATGACTCTGTATTGGTGGGGTGTGTTAAGGGGGGGGGGGGGGGGGGTAGAAACAGAGTACAGGCGGACGGTGGATCGCTTTGTGGAGTGGTGTGGTAGCAACCACCTGCTCTTGAATGTGGCCAAGACCAAAGAGATGGTGGTGGACTTTAGCAGGAACAGGACTAAACCAAACACCCTCACTGTCCTGGGGGAAGAGGTGGAGGTGGTAGAGAACTATAAATATCTGGGGGTTCACCTAGACTATAAACTGGACTGGAAGCATAACACTGAGGCTGTTTGTGGTACTGCCCGGGGCAGACCACTGTTTTGGGATTGTGAAAAAAGGGGTTTAAAAGGGGTTTTATTTCCCACAATGCAAAACATTAACAAACCAAAATAACTAAATAAACAAAAATAAAGTGGATATAATTCCAACCAAAAATTGTCAATTTAGTAAGCCTACTTAACAATACTTTGAAAAAATTGCCTTTAGTAAGCCAGCAGTTTAGTCCAGTATTTTTCTACAACACGGTAACATACCACCACAGCCTCACAACAAGCTGTTACTTTTTCCTCCTCAAATCACAAACTGACTGCTTCATATAGGTGCCCTCACCCATAATGCCACATTTGGGAGAAAACCAACTACAGGTAACACATCTTAATTTTCTGGCAAATCAATGAAGTGCTTTTTTTGCACCAATGGCTCCCCATAACATTTCCGCAGTTTGTTTTCTATAGCAATGCAGGCAACACAGAATTAGATAACGGATAACACATACTTATACACATACACACGAAAAACAGCACACTGAATGCAAATGCGCGATTTGATGCAGGCAAAATAATTGACTGTTACTAACAAAGGTTTTATAGCAATATTATAAATGTGGTGACAGAATAGCCTAGAACTTGGGTAAGCCTTGCGTTTAGTAGCCTAAATGCGGCGATAGCCCAAACTAACCCACATAAACAATTCTGGTTTCCTTGCACTAGCCATTTTGTCGTAGCCTATTCTGTCTGTTTGTAAAGCGCAAGTTTTGGTCAATTTCTGTATTGGCCAATACAGAATACAGCTCCGCTGGCGCGTCGGGGTCCGGTTCGCCCTGTCGGGACTTATTTTCCCCATAATGACCGGCGTTCTATACATTATCCCGCTTATTATACGGCTACTTGCCAAAACGAAAAAATAAACTCCATGATGTGTCTCTTTACACTTATTTGTTACCGTTTCGTCGTGGCTTTTGCTGAGAAACAAATAGTTCGCAACACACGCTGAACTTGAATCAAACATTCTTTAGAACACAGCTGATCAACCGTCTGCTTTCACTTTTGAATGAAGTTCCAAGCACGGATCAACACGAAAAACAATGGCTCCGTGTCATCCTTGTGGGGCTACCAAGTTTCGTGCCATCGTTGACACAAAATAACTGAAGGAAAAAAAAAAAATCCGGAAGAATCAAAGAATCAGGATCCGCCACTTCGCTGCGCGGCTGTCATAATAAATAGAAGGCTAACGTTAATAATCTGCATCCCTCAACCTGGTGTTACTAACTGGGCTAAGGAAGTAAGCTGGGTTAAGGAAGTAAGTTCATGTAGGCCTACTTTGTGTTTACTGACAATTGAGTAGTGACAATTGAGTTTCTGTTTCTTTACAGAAATTGACCAAAACTTGCGCTTTACAAACAGACAGAATAGGCTACGACAAAATGGCTAGTGCAAGGAAACCAGAATTGTTTGTGTGGGTTAGTTTAGGCTATCACCGCATTTAGGCTACTAAACGCAAGGCTTACCCAAGTTCTAGGCTATTCTGTCGCCACATTTATAATATTGCTATAAAACCTTTGTTAGTAACAGTCAATTCTTTTGCCTGCATCAAATCGCGCATTTGCATTCAGTGTGCTACCATCGGTTTAACGTGAGTTCTAAGCGTCTTTGTATGCTTATATCTGATTTCACTCGACTGTGAATGCATGTATATATGTTGTAAGACATGTAAAATAAATGAATGACACTGGCACTACGCACAAATTAATGTAGCCTAAACTTACAGTACACCGCACTTTCCTAATAACTTAAGTTCTCTCGCGTCACTGACAGTAGCTAGAATGCATACAAAAACACCGGGAAAAACAGTGTTCAGTCCACCAAGTCATAAGCTATCGGCACTGCGCAGCACCAGTTGTGATATTTATCTTACGGAGTGTAATCGTAGGTAATGTCCTGTAGGCAAACTAGTATTGTTAAGTGCAAGTCCAGGGCAGCTGAGGTGTGGCGATGACATCATCGATACGCAAGCAGGATGTGCGGTTTCGCTGTCTAAACGAATTCAAACGGGCTACGGTTTCAGATTTTTCCACTCTGGGACCAGGTTTCAAAAAAGTGCAGTTTCGGGCAGTGCGTTTACAGGATTCGTTTGGACGCTCGCCCAAGACGAAGCAAAGCCTCTGCGTTTAACCTAAAAAGCGTCTCCGTGTGGACAGGCCCTTAAGCTTCCTCAAAAAATATAATATGTAGATGCAATTAGGGATGTTTTCTATGTCATTAGTTAAAATAAATGTTAAAAAATAACTCGAATGAAATCTTTCTTGGATCATAGAAGAGATAAGTGTCTTGCAATGTTATTAATTTCTATGATTTCGGTAAGAACTACAAGAAACTAGAAGCAAGGACATCTCCAGATGTAAAAGTTGCAATGGGTTACCAATCGCCTACTCAATTGTCAGTAAACACAAAGTAGGCCTACATGAACTTACTTCCTTAGCCCAGCTTACTTCCTTAGCCCAGTTAGTAACACCAGGTTGAGGGATGCAGATTATTAACGTTAGCCTTCTATTTATTATGACAGCCGCGCAGCGAAGTGGCGGATCCTGATTCCTTGATTCTTCCGAATTTTTTTTTTTTCCTTCAGTTATTTTGTGTCAACGATGGCACGAAACTTGGTAGCCCCACAAGGATGACACGGAGCCATTGTTTTTCGTGTTGATCCGTGCTTGGAACTTCATTCAAAAGTGAAAGCAGACGGTTGATCAGCTGTGTTCTAAAGAATGTTTGATTCAAGTTAAGCGTGTGTTGCGAACTATTTGTTTCTCAGCAAAAGCCACGACGAAACGGTAACAAATAAGTGTAAAGAGACATATCATGGAGTTTATTATAAGTAGCCGTATAATAAGCGGGATAATGTATAGAACGCCGGTCATCATGGGAAAATAAGTCCCTTCAGGGCGAAACAAGACCCCTCCGCTGGCGCGTCGGGGTCCGGTTCGCCCTGTCGGGACTTATTTTCCCCATAATGACCGGCGTTCTATACATTATCCTTACATATGGAATGTTAAAAAGGAAATCTTGTGGGACCAACTATGATGCTGATAATGGAACCCTCTTGAAAGGGTCCATATGTAAATGTAGTGACTGTACACCAATTGGCCTGTAGATAGCCAGTTTTCTGTGAATATCTCGAGAGCCATAGGGCCTAAAATGACACAAACATTTTTGTATGTTGGCCTCCAGGGGCCATGGCAACCCATCCCATATCCACTCATTTGATGTATAGCGCCACCTAGTTAAAAATAAAAAAGCAAAAACAAGGCATTGTAATCGCAGGTATCTTTGGTTGACAGGTTCAAAACTGCATGGAATTTGAAATGAAGGATCATTATGACACCCTCTGAATGCATGCCAAGTTTCGTGGTATTCCGTTCATGGGGGACCATACAATCAATTAATATATGTGTACATTTGGTGACTACACTACGCATGCACACAAACACGCAGTCATTAACACATGCAAACACACACATGAAGATACACACACACACACAATAAACACACACATGCATAAACACACACACATAAAGACACACACACACATGCACACACACAGGCACGCACGCACAGACTCACATACACACACACACACAGGCACGCACACAAGCACACGCATGCACACACACACATAAACACACACACACACATGCAGGCAAGCAGGCTGGCACACACACACATAAACACACACACACACACCCCATTACCCCCACACACCTACTCACAAGCGAACACACACATAAAACACACACACACACATGCAGGCAAGCAGACACACGCACACACACACACACACACACACAGAGAGAGGCACACATATACAGACATCCCAAGTCTCCCGGAAGTTCCGGGAGTCTCCCGCATATTGATAGCGGCTCCCTGACGCCCGCAAATTAGATAAAATCTCCCGGAATCTAGAGTGAGCGATTAAGAGCGCGCATGCGAGACCGCGTGTGCATCTGAGTGTAGCACGCACACGAGGGGAGAGAGAGAGAGGTGGTGCGTGTGTGTCTGAGCGCATCAAAGACAGAGAGCATCCTGATTGGCCTGTTTCGCTAAATCAACCAATCAGTTTTCAATGTAGGCGGGCTTTTATGTCTTTTCTCCCGAACTTAATTAATCAGTTCAGTAGAAACAGGAGCGTCATGGTAGAGTCAGTGCCTCAAAAATGTAAGACCCATTTCAAAGTGTAGGCTACCCTTGTCTCATAAGAGTAAAACATAATGATGGACCTCTTGCACGCTGCACTGTTTGTAAACAGTGACTTTAGCATTGCCCACAGCGGGTTAAATGATTGCAAAAGACATGTTGAGGTGAGTTTAACAAGTGTCAATTCATGTGCATATTATTCAGGCCTATAGCCTACTAGATGGCTAGTTGCCAAGGCTACATGAAAAGACCAAACTACCAAAATCTACATATTTTATTTCTATCTATAGGCCTTCCTTCCTGGGGGGGGTCTTCGTGATGCCTCCCTGAAATGACTTTTTGCAAGTTGGGATGTCTGCATATACACAAAAGCAAACGCACACATGCACACACTAATTTACATACACAAAAGTTGCAAGAGGGGATGGGTAGGAGATCGAGACAAATTGATGTGTGTGATAGACACTGTTGTGTGTAACGAGTTACAAAGTAACAAGTTACAGTAACGTAACTACTTTTTTGAGTAAAAAGTAGTGTAACGCGTTACTACTGAAAATTTGACGTAACATAGTTCCTTTTTCATATCGGCGCAACGTTACTTTTCCCAGGGACAGATTTGATAGCGACGCTGCTTTCTCAGTTGCGCGCTTGCGCAATAGGCACAAGCTCCACACAGCAGCCTATGTGACAGAGGCTGCAGCATGAAGTGCAATCATAGCTCCACACGGTATGTGACAGAGGCTGGTGGCAATGAAGAGCAATCATAGCAAGCGAGACGCAGCCAACGCTAACTTCTGAGGGATGGAGGTTGCCTAGTACTTTGAACTCATTGAAACTAAGGGGAGGAATGTGAGTGTTAGTTGTAGCCTAGCCTAGCCTAGAAATCTAGACGCACCCTAGCGGCAGCAAATGTGGGTCTGGCTCGTCAGGCTAAGCCTTGCCTACACTGTCCCCTGATTTTGTCTACTGCCGTTAACTCAACTGCCAGCCTATTGATACGATTTGCACAAGCTTTTCACCAAATTTCGGAGGAGCGCCTGTTTAATGAAAGAGTATAAGGCTATAAAATAAGCCCTCATATATTTTGTGTTCGCCTATATGCCCAAGATGTAGCGAGGCTATTTTATTTGATATTGTTTCATAGGGCTTTAGTGGTGGTGTTGAAGCCTACAGTATAAGCCCAATGTTTTCTTGTCAAGTGCTCTGTTTGTGGCATTTTTTATAATAAAGAGCACAAAATAAATACCTGTTATGTCCTCCATAGTAGAACTTTATGTAGGCCTACACATTTAGGAACAGATATTGGGTTCTGCCCAAAGTCGAGCAACAAAAGTAACATAAAAGTAACGAGTAACGTAATAAGTTACTTTCCATAGAGGGTAACTAAGTAAAGTAACGGGTTACTTTTTTGAGAAGTAACGAGCAAACACTACTTTTTAAAAGTAACTTCTCCAACACTGGTGATAGACTGGATAGATAGCAGGACTGGGTGGCGGTCATATTTTGTACCGCTCTGCAGTACATCTAGTTATTATTATTATTATAACAAATGCTTAGGCCCCATTTATGTGGACTCTAAGCGGTTAGCCTTAGTATGTTCTTAGTATGTGTTGTGAAAACTCCCATATTCCAGGAGGAAACCTTGACCAGAACCTGACTTAAAGGGAAACTTGGCAACTATTTCAACGTAATAAACCCGTTTAGAAATCATTTGGATGGTTAAATGACCTGTTCCGGTGAAAATGGTGACTTTTCCCGCTGCCCCTAGCGTCCCCAGGCGGAAAACTAACCTTGCAACATTGAGACTACCGTCCCGGAAAGAGAAGTGAGAAACAAGAAACTTGTTTTAAATCGTGTTTCTTACCTTGTAACATCTACATTGTCTGCCGAACTTACGCTAACCATTTTGCTAGCTTGTAAACAAATCCATGGGCTTTATCGTTACCTTTTTCCACAGTTTGAAATAGCATAATGCACAATTTCTCCAGCAGAGGGGGAAATCCTGCCAAGTTTCCCTTTAATAGGGGGAGCCCATCTGCTTCTGGCTGACTGCAGCTCTAATGGCAACAGTCAAATGTAGAATAATCTGAAAAAGTAGTCTACAAGATAAGATGGGTTAACTAAAGGCTCTCTTATACAGGCATGTTTTCAGGGCTTTTTTAAAGATATTCACTGAACTCGCCTGTTTCCAGGGTGCACATGTAGCTTCTCATTGCTTGTGGAGCACTTTGGGTACAATTAAAGTTGCAGTTGGCAAGATTTTTTTGATCATATTCACTGAAACCAACACTATGCTTCGACAGAACAACATAAATCAGCTGGTTTTAGAAAAAACACACTTCTACCTCTACTTCTACCACTTTCTACCACTAGCCTGTTATTTCTTTTGCAAAAATCCACAGCTCCCTGTTTTTCTGGTCCAATCAGAGCAGGGCTGAGTGAGATCTGACTGTCGCAGTTAGGTGCAGTCTGGTGCGCACTGACGAGCACAAACTCGATGAGAGGGTGCTCGGTGGTAGTGGGACATGAGAGTTGTAAACATTCAAAATTCAAAAGTCCCCTCAATCTGTCAGACTTGCCAACTGCAGCTTTAAAAGATTAGCATTAGAACAGCGGTTCCCAAACTTTTTTCCCCGCGGACTACCTTCTACATCCTGACTCGACTTGCGTACCCCCACCATCCAACACAAAAAAGTAACACATTCTATTGACGCATTCCAGGCATCGTGTTTAATTAGCCGCCCTACATGATAACAAAATCAAAATGTGCAACTGGTCTATCAGCTCTCACGCTAAAAAAAAACAGTGTGGAGAACCACATTAGAATGGTTAGATAGCATCTCACTGCAGACCACGCACTGTGGCTTTGGGCAGTCTCGCTCCCAATCCACGTGAAGCCTAGGGCTAATGCCTCATCATACTTTCGTTTTCTTCGCACAGTCTTTTCTGTCTCGTTCTTTCTTTTATCCCCTGTGCTCCATATCCACCTTCATTAGTCTGCCCCCCATGCCCCATCCCATTCCATCGTTACCTGTGTCCTGCTCTGTTTCTCTCGCTTCTCCTCTTCGACCGCTTTAATTAGGCCTTTTGAACAGTGTCCCTGTTTTTAGCCAGTTTTCTATGTTTACGCAGCCTTCTACCTAGCCTATACTTCAACGAAACTGTGAAAACATAGCCTATTATAGTTTACAAATGATTTCCTTAATTTCACGTTTCCATATCATTATAACCCAATTCGAAATTATGTATTATTTATGAATTAATTCATTTTTAACACCTGTCCGCCATAGCCCTTTTCATCTCGTGTACCCCCTAGTGGCAGCTCGCGTACCACCGCGGGTACACGTACCACAGTTTGGGAATCCCTGCATTAGAAGATCTAAGTTTACTTTGTGGATATATGAGTGCTATGCCTTTCAGAGCTTTGTAAGTAGTTAACATAACATTGTAAAATTTTGAAAACTAGATGTACCGCATAGCGGTACAAAATATGACCACCGCTCAGTCCTGTACATCCATTCCGCAAAAATAAATCACACTTCAATATGTCTCCATATTTTACTCCATCCCCCACTCTTGAAACTTTTGTGTATGCTTGTTTGGCATGCCTGAGTGTGTGTGTGCGGCTGCACAGAAAGTAGCCTACTGGTGCTGAAAAGGTGAATAGATTGTAGAATAGCCAAAGAAGATAGCATTGTTATAAAACCTTTAAAATCTCTAAACAATCACAAGTAGGGCAGTTCATCACAGTTCATCCATTGCAACTGGATTGATGAAAGGTCACTTACACCTTAAGGCTACATTGTATTTGGGAAAAGCAAAAGGTATCAGCATAATGTTATTTATTTATTTATTTATTTATTTCTAAACAAAAACATCTGTCAGTTCCATGCCGTTTTCAACAGCTATCAAAAACAAAGGTCATTTTTGGATGGATGGATTTTTTGTGAATGTTTCTTCTTCTACATAAGATTTTAGTCATCTTTAGTTCATGTAATACTTTATTGTCAATGCACAAATTAAGTAACAGTAGTCTGAAACGTTATTGTTAATGCACAAATTAAGTAACAGTAGTCTGAAACAAAATGCTGTTTTACATCTAACCAGTGGTGTAAATAACTGACATGTCCAAATGGGCCTTGATGAAATGCGTCGCTGGACTGTTCATACACATTTTAACGGGCCAAAGTTGAAGAGCTGTTGTCCGTTATTGTTCGTGCAAATATAGGCTGATTCATGTTCCCTTGCATTGTGTAACTGAGGTCCATGGCTAGTCTGGCTTTCAGCAGACCAAGCTCAATCTTTTAAGAAATCAAAAAATAAATAGAGGGCAGATCAGGCTGGGTTCACCCAGCCTAGTCCATAGGCACCCAATATTGTTTAATTTTCCGATTGCGATATCCACGCTCTGGCTATTCTAAATGCAAAAATGCATCAGGGAGTTATGACAAAACTGTAACTAACAAACTAAATCCTAATAGAAAGCTGTTAGCTTCCCTAAGCTACAGGTAGGCTTATAAGGTAGGCCTATTTACTACATAAATTGTCAATAGGCTATGCTGGCGACACAAATAAAATCTCCTTTGGAAACCAATGGCTTACACCTTACAGTATCAAGCGGACTTAAACTGCCATATCGTGGCGAAAAGTTGTAATAAAATTCACGCAGCTCCATGAGTCAAGGAAAGCGCGAATGAAGTAGCCACTTCTAAATGGGACCCACTACACAGTAGCTTAAGGTGTGTGGCAAAAGCAGCCATAATGAAATGAAGGTGTCATTGTTTGGATACTTCACACACACGTGCTTTTTAATTTCACAGACTACAACTACCAAGCTGGAATCAAAGCACATCGATTCCCCTCTCACACCCTGCACGCACTTAAAACAAAATAAACAGGTGTCTCAGCCTCACGCATGTATAGGCAAAACTGTATCAGACCGGTGTAACGTTGGTAAATCTTCCATTGCACAGAATGATTTTTGTAGCATGTGCAACAAATGACAGTCGAAAGATACAATTACAGTGCTGCTATCAATTTGCTTGGTATAACCGCATTTATAGGTTTCTACAAATGCAATCAATCAAATTGGCCTCCATCACTCAACCAACGCTAACGGTAACATTACCTAGGTCCTTATTGATATTATAAGATTAACGTACCTGCAGTAAAAACCAAGCATGTCCGATAAACATCCTCAGATTTATTTCGGCTTCAAGAAGAAATGGGAATTACATTTCATGTGAACATCGTCCTATCCTTATTAGACGTTCTCTGCGGTAAACTACAGTCCTTGTAGGAAGCGTCCATTCTTCTTCTTCTGTTTTTATTGGCGGTTGACAACTGCTTGGTGTATTACCGCCACCGCTGGACTGGAGTGTGGAACAGGAGTTGCTGATTACCTTTAAATTAGACTCATTTTAAAAGTCCTGTATCCCTTAAAAAAGAAAACAAAAAAATAAAAATATTTCTCTGTAAAATATTTCTCAGTTCAAAAACAACTTTATTGGCCTCTACCTTAGCAATAAATCTTTGCCTCTCTACATGGTACTTCTGACATTGAAACAGCACATGTTCCACTGTTTCTAGACTGCGCCTTGTGCACTGCTCACATATACCATCTTCATGTTTATTCATAAGAAACAGGGTGTTATTATGACCGCCGCGCAGCGAAGCGACGGTCATATAGGTTTAGTCAGATTTTTTTTTTTTTTTTTTTTCTTTTTCGCATGGCCAAATTTCCGTCAATGATTCCCGGGACACTGAAAGACCGGGGTACACGAAACTTGGTGGACATGTAACCCCACATGGATAGCATGGAACCATCGTTTTTCGTTTTGATCTGTAGCCCCCCCGCTGAATTGGACCCCCCGAAAGGAGGGTAGGGCAGACACAGTTTTCTGTGAATATCTCGAAAACCGTAGGGTTTAGGAGGACCATTTTTTTTTTTGTATGTTGATCTCAAGGGGCCATGTCAACCCATTCCATAACCACTCATTTCATGTATAGCGCCACCTAGTTAAACACAAAAAAGTAAAAATGAGGTGGTGTAATTGAAGGTATCTGTGACCTAACATAGTCAAAACTGCAAGAAATTGGAAGTGTAGGATCATTTTTTTCGCATGGAAGTGTAGGATTTTTTTTTCCGCATGGCCAAATTTCCGTCAATGATTCCCGGGACACTGAAAGACCGGGGTACACGAAACTTGGTGGACATGTAACCCCACATGGATAGCATGGAACCATCGTTTTTCGTTTTGATCTGTAGCCCCCCCGCTGAATTGGACCCCCCGAAAGGAGGGTAGGGCAGACACAGTTTTCTGTGAATATCTCGAAAACCGTAGGGTTTAGGAGGACCATTTTTTTTTTGTATGTTGATCTCAAGGGGCCATGTCAACCCATTCCATAACCACTCATTTCATGTATAGCGCCACCTAGTTAAACACAAAAAAGTAAAAATGAGGTGGTGTAATTGAAGGTATCTGTGACCTAACATAGTCAAAACTGCAAGAAATTGGAAGTGTAGGATCATTATGACACCCTCTGTAAGCACGCCAAGTTTTGTGGAATTCCGTTCATGGGGGGCCACACAATAAATTAATTTATGTTACTATACACCAACTGGCCTGTAGGTGGCCGGAGACAGTTTTCTGTGAATATCTCGAGAACCGTAGGGCCTAGGAGGTCCACCTTTTTTTTGTATGTTGGTCTTAAGGGGGCATGTCAACCCATCCCATTACCACTTATTTCATGTATAGCGCCACCTAGTTAAAAATTAAAAAGCAAAAAATTAGGTGTTTTCATCTCAATATCTCTGGCTGACAAGGTCAAAACTGCACGAAATTAAAAGTGTAGGATCATTATGACACCCTCTGAATGCATGCCAAGTTTTGTGTACTTTCGTTCATGGGGGGCCTTACAATAAAATAATTTATGTGTACATTTAGTGACGTACACCAACAAGGATTCCCGGGACACTGAAAGACCGGGGTACACAAAACTTGGTGGGCATGTACCCCCACATGGATAGCATGGAACCGTCATTTTTCGTTTTCATCTGCAGCCCCCCCGCTGGACTGGACCCCCCGAAAGGAGGGTAGGGTAGACACAGTTCTCTGTGAATCTTTTATGGTATGTTGGTCTCAAGGGCCCACATCAACCTGGCTCATAATCACTCATTTGTGATTTGCCCCCCCCCCCGGTAAAAAATGAAAATCAGTAGGATTAAAAGAAAGCCAAAATAAATATTCATCATATCATCATCATCATCATGGCTGCATTTTCAGTATTGGCGAGAAGTAGTCGTTTGTCCACTAGATGGCGCATCGTTGCAGTGAGACGTAATTTTGTTGGAAGTTAAAAGTGGGTTGGAAAAAACAATGGACGCTTCATACAAGGACTGTAATTTACCGCAGCGAACATCTATTAAGGATAGGACGATGTTCACATGAAGTGTAATTCCCATTTCTTCTTGAAGCCGAAATAAATCTGAGGATGTTTATCGGACATGCTTGGTTTTTACTGCAGGTACGTTAATCTTGTAATATCAATAAGGACCTAGGTAATGTTACCGTTAGCGTTGGTTGAGTGATGGAGGCATTTGATTTATTGCATTTGTAGAAAACTATAAATGCGGTTATACCAAGCAAATGTATAGCAGCACTGTTTGTATCTTTCGACTGTCATTTATTGCACGTGCTACAAAATCATTCTGTGCAATGGAAGATTTACCAACGTTACACCGGTCTGATACAGTTTTGCCTATACATGCGTGAGACTGAGACGCCTGTTTATTTTGTTTTAAGTGCGTGCAGGGTGTGAGGGGAATCGATGTGCTTTGATTCCAGCTTGGTAGTTGTAGTCTGTGAAATTAAAAAGCACGTGTGTGTGAAGTATCCAAACAATGACACCTTCATTTCATTATGGCTGCTTTAGCAAAACACCTTAAGCTACTGTGTAGTGGGTCCCATTTAGAAGTGGCTACTTCATTCGCGCTTTCCTTGACTCATGGAGCTGCGTGAATGTTATTACAACTTTTCGCCACGATATGACAGTTTAAGTCCGCTTGATACTGTAAGGCGTAAGCCATTGGTTTCCAAAGGAGATTTTATTTGTGTCGCCAGCATAGCCTATTGACAATTTATGTTGTAAATAGGCCTACCTTATAATCCTACCTAAACAGCTTTCTATTAGGATCTAGTTTGTTAGTTACCGTTTTGTCATAACTCCCTGATGCATTTTTGCATTTAGAATAGCCAGAGCGTGTATATCTCAATCGGAAAATTAAACAATATCGGGTGCCTATGGACTAGGCTGGGTGAACCCAGCCTGATCTGCCCGCTATTTATTTTTTGATTTCTTAAAAGATTGAGCTTGGTCTGATGAAAGCCAGACTAGCCATGGACCTCAGTTAAACAATGAACGGGAACATGAAAGGGAACATGAATCAGCCTATATTTGCACTAACAATAACGGACAAAAGCTCTTCAACTTTGGCCCGTTAAAATGTGTATGAACAGTCTAGAGACGCATTTCATCAAGGCCCATTTGGACATGTCAGTTATTTGCACCACTGGTTAGATGTAAAACAGCATTTCGTTTCAGACTAGGCTACTGTTACTTAATTTGTGCATTAACAATAACGTTTCAGACTACTGTTACTTAATTTGTGCATTGACAATAAAGTATTACATGAACTAAAGATGACTAAAATCTTATGTAGAAGAAGAAACATTCACAAAAAATCCATCCATCCAAAAATGACCTTTGTTTTTGATAGCTGTTGAAAACGGCATGGAACTGACAGAGATGCTTTTGTTTAAAAATACATAAAAAATAAATAAATAAATAAATAAATAAATAAATAACATTATGCTGATACCTTTTGCTTTTCCCAAATACAATGTAGCCTACAGGTGTGATTGACCTTTCATCAATCCAGTTGCAATGGATGAACTGTGATGAACTGCCCTACTTGTGATTGTTTAGAGATTTTAAAGGTTTTATAACAATTCTACATCATCTTTGGCTATTCTACAATCTATTCACCTTTTCAGCACCAGTTGGGTACTTTCTGTGCAGCCGCACACACACACTCAGGCATGCCAAACAAGCATACACAAAAGTTTCAAGAGTGGGGGATGGAGTAAAATATGGAGACAAATTGAAGTGTGATTTATTTTCGCGGAACGGATGTACAGGACTGAGCGGCGGTCATATTTTGTACCGCTATGCGGTACATCTAGTTTAAGTAGGTGTGACCAAGCCTCAGCCTAGTCAGCACCACTTCTTCATGTCTGGATCTGTTAGCACTTATGCTCATGTCTTTCCTCATGTTAGGTTGGAGGTAATAAAGATGCCTCCCAGCGGTTCCATTCTCCCAGGTGTACTGCCATCTCTCATAGGACCTTACCTTAACTATGCTTTTAACCTCTGCCTTGCTGAGCTTGATCTCCATCTCCACACTGTCATTAGCTGCTGCTTTCTTAGCATATTTGTCAGCCAACTCATTCCCCTCCACCCCCTTATGCGCTGGGACCCACAAGAAAGAAAACTTAAAACCTGCTTTTTGCATTCCACTAGCCAGTTGTAATATTTCTAATAAAACGTCTTTCCTTGATGCTGAGTAGGCATACTGTAAGCTTAAAAGAGCAGAGCTGGAATCAGATGATAACTGCATGTCTGTTGCACCCACAGCTTTCTGCCCACTGCAGGGCAAACCATATAGCTATTAGTTCTCCTGTATAAACTGCCAAGCCATGTTAGCCTTTTAGCTATAGCCAAACCCAGTTCTGGTACCACATGTGCCACCCCCACCCTACTGTCAGTTCTTTTGGACGCATCTGTAAATATAATCCTACTCTCCCTATATTTTTCAGCAATATAACTGTGCACTCTCCATTTGTCTATCTCCTCTTCCTGGTTTCCCTCAAGTAGTCCTAAATCCACTTTAAGTTCTTCAAATGTCCAGGGGGGGACTGCAGGTAGCGCCACTGTGGGGCTGATACTCATAGAACTTAACCTCATATTCACTACCTTGTGGTTAATTGTCCATCCAAAACTTCTCCCTCCCTCATGCATACGCTCTTGACAATTCCTAAGGGCTGGCTGGGCAATATGGTCCTCACTATGTCCCTTAAGGTTAGCCCAGTATACTAGGGCAAGCTGATCTCTTCTCAACTGCAAAGGCATCTCTCCCATCTCCACCTGTATGGCTGCTATTGGAGAAGTTTTCACTGCCCCACTACAGATCCTAAGGGCTTGATTATGCATAACATCCAGTTTCTTTAGTACAGTTTTGGATGCAGACCCATAAACCACACTCGCATAGTCAAATACTGATCTCATTAGGCCAGTATAAATTGTTCTCAATGCTGACCCAGATGCACCCCACTCGACTCCACACAGGCACCTCATTACATTTAAAATTCTCTTACACTTCCCCACCATCTTCTGCACGTGGAATGCCCAAGTCAACCTCTTATCAAACCACACCCCCAAATATTTAAAAACCTCAACTCTTTCCAATTCCCTGCCTAACAAATGAATTTTAAATTCAGGACCAATGTTCCCCCTAGAGAAGAACATTACCTTCGTTTTTTCAACTGAAATCCTAAATCCCCACTGTACTGCCCATTTCTGGACTTCATTCACTGCATTCTGCATTTTTGATACAATAAACCCCAGATTTCTCCCCTTTTTCCATATGGCTCCATCGTCTGCAAGCAAGGCTACTCCATCAGGACCCTGCACATTTTTAAAAACCTGATCTATCATTATATCAAATAACAAGGGACTAACAATGCTTCCCTGAGGGGTTCCATTCTCCGCTGTATAGCTGGTACTAAGCTCATTCTCAATTTTAACCCTTAACCTCCTATCAGACAAAAATGCTTTAATCCACTGGAACATTCTACCCCCAACCCCCATCTGATTCAGTTTGATCATCAATCCCTTTGACCACACCATGTCATATGCTTTTTCAATATCAAAAAAGACAGCAACCACTGATTCCTTATTTACTTGGGCTCTTCTTACAGCATCTTCCAAACACACTATATAGGATCCATAGTACCCCTTCCTCTTCTAGACTCAAGCAGCTTTTTAGACTCCACCCAATAAGTCAACCTGTCATTTATCATTTTCTCCATAGTCTTGCCCATCTGAGAAGTTAATGCTATTGGCCTATAGCTGCCTGGGCTATGGGGGTCCTTACCAGGTTTTCTAATTGGCACAATTAAAGATTCTTTCCATCCCTGGGGAATCACTCCCTCTATCCATATTTTATTGAATAACATCAACAAAACACTCTTTCCCTTATCACTTAGTCTATCTAACATGGCGTAACATATAGAGTCCCTCCCTGGCGTAGACTTTTTTTAACTTCCTCAGTACACTATTTAGTTCTGCTCTAGAGAACAATGCATCCAAGCTGCCTCCTTCCTCATTCACTCTCACCTCTACCTCAGGATATCTTAACATAGTATCTTCCTTTCCTTTCTTTTCTTCCAGACTTAAATTATCAGAGCTATGTACCTTTGCTAATGTTCTAGCAATAACTTCAGCTTTTTCTTTGCTAGAAACTACCACATCATCACCTTCTAAAAGCATAGGATAGCCATATGTCCTACGTATTCCTTTCATGTTCTTAATCATTCCCCAAATCTTCTCTATAGGAGTAGTGCGACCCACAGAGTTACAAAACTTTCTCCAGTACTCCTTTTTTGCCCTCCTAACCGCTCTCCTCACCAGAGCCTGGGCTCTCTTATAATCAGTCAACTGCTGAAAATTATGAGATTTCTTTAACTTCCTAAATGCTCTATTCCTCTCTGACTGCATCTTGACATTCCTTTGACCACCATGGCACTGTCCTACCTAAGAGCCTTGGCTTTGATTTAGGGATTGCCTCCTCTGCTGCCACCACTATACTTGAGCTAATTTCCCTGCATAACTCTTCAATACTCATTCTCTCATCAACAAAGGACAACCACTCTTCACTGAGTTCTGTATACTTATCCCAATCAGCTTTATCTAATAACCACCTCCCTCCTCTTATTTCACAGTCTTTTTCCACTTCTATCCCTACCTGAACCCTAATGGGGTAATGGTCACTCCCAATTGTATTCCCAGCGAAGGACTTCCCACTCACATTTATCAGCTACATTCCTGGACACTATGGTCAAATCTATTGCTGATTCAGTCCCTCTTGAGATATCTATTCTGGTAGCAGAACCATCATTAAGACACACTAAACCCTCCTCACCCGTGAACTCTTCTAGAACAGCCCCATTACTATCATCCCTATCTCCCCACAGTGAATTATGCGCATTAAAGTCCCCACACCAGATTATCTTCCCAGACAGATCCTCCCACACTCCTTCCATTTGTTTCATTTCGAACTGCCTACATGGATTATAAAAATTACTGATTAAAACTTTACCTTCCCCTGACCATACCTCAATAATAATAAATTCTAAGTCATCTCCTTTCCTCGCCTCTCTGAATTGGAGCCCACTCTGAATGAAGGTAATGACTCCTCCACCCCTACCAGTATCTCTGTCCCTTCTAACTGAACTATACCCTTTTATCACAAATTCTAGTCTAGGGATCAGCCAGGATTCTTGAACACATATTACATTTGGCCTCACTACAAGTTCTTCAACATACTTCTTAAATTCTTGTCCATTGGCAATCAAACTCCTTGCATTCCATTGAAGGATAGTTAATACCATTAATATATACCTGAACATGACTGAGATTGGGATGACTCCTCGACATTGTTAACCTCTGATACATTAAGCGCATCTTCAACATTACCCCATTCCAACCATTGCGCGTTCAAATACTTTTTGGCCGACTTAACTATGATTTTAATTCTATCCGTTCTACTACTTATTTGAGCAGCTCCATTGATAACATTCGCCATAAAGAGTACAAAATCCATTTTCTTAACCACCAATGTGTCCTCTTGAATTTTATTACATGCTGTACATTCTCCCCCCATCTTGCTATTACCTTCTTTGGCCACATAGACTGGTTTAGGGATTAGCTGAACTGCTTCTGCATAGGACAGTCCTTGTTCAGCTTTAATCCTTTGAACTTCTCTCATTCGTTTGAATACCTCACATCCCCCATATGCGGCACTATGGTCGCCTCCACAATAAACACTTTTGACTTGCCCCTTGCTCGCATTCACCATACTTATGTTCTCCTCCACATTTACTGCATCTTGTCTTCCCTTTACACACTGCTGCTAAGTGCCCGAATCTTTGACATTTGTAACACCTTGGGGGGGGGGGGGGGGGGGGGGGGATGTGTATGTATACCTTAACATCATAACTCATGTAGCCAATGTACACTTTCTCTGGTAGGTTTTCTTGCTCAAACGTAAGCAGAATTGAGAGACTTTCACATAAAACCCCATCTCTTTTCATCTTTAATCTCTGTGTATGTATACCTTCACATCATAACTCATGTAGCCAATGTACACTTTCTCTGGTAGGTTTTCTTGCTCAAACGTAAGCAGAATTGAGAGACTTTCACATAAAACCCCATCTCTTTTCATCTTTAATCTCTTCGCTTCACTTATCTTTACATTTTTTATGCTAGCCACCACTTCTTCTATGGACTCTGTAACCGGGATTCCTGTAATAACTCCTCTGCTTCTTTTCTGAATTTTCAAACATTTTACTTTCTGACCATTTAATGCGGTTACCTTGACTGCTTTCTTTAGCTGTTCCTCATCCTTACATTCCACCACCAGTGACCCATTCCTCAACTTTCTCACACTTCTTACCTGCCCAATTTCCTTGTGCACGACGCTGGAAAGCTGCATTGGACTCCACTTATCAAAATTTTCTCCCTCTTTCACCAGTGAGACAAACATCTTAAATTCCTCTGATTTTCCCAAGATATTTAATTTATCATGACACTCTCTTGTACTTTGCAATTGACTCTTTTTCTTCCGCTTGTTGTGACTCCCTCCCTCACTCCCGCCATCATCAACATCCATCGTTCCCTTCCTGCTCCGTCACTTCCCTCTAGCAACTCCTGACCATTCACAGTCCAGCGCCTCTTCCCTACAGGCAAGTTGATCAGGAAGTGTCCATTGTTTTTCCAACCCACTTTTAACTTCCAACAAAATTACGTCTCACTGCAACGATGCGCCATCTAGTGGACAAACGACTACTTATCGCCAATACTGAAAATGCAGCCATGATGATGATGATGAATATTTATTTTGGCTTTCTTTTAATCATACTGAATTTGTAATTATGTATCAGCCGTTCTAATACCGAATCTAATACCCCCCCCCCCCCCCCCCCCCCCCCCCCGAAACTTGGCATACCCCCAGAGAATGCCAGGTCAATCATACACATAAAATTTGGTGCAGTTCTGAACATCTTAACTGAAGATAGGGGCGATTAAAGCAGAATAATATTGCATTTTCATTTTTTACCGAGGGGGTGCAAATCACAAATGAGTGATTATGGGCCAGGTTGATGTGGGCCCTTGAGCGGCGATCATAATAAACATTAAAAAATATTACAAATGATAGAAATATAGTTGTCATTTGAATCCAAGAATGTTTTATAACTGCAGCAAAGATGAAAGTGCAATCAGTTATGTTGCAGAAACAGGTCACTGCTCAGATTTTCATAAGAGTTGTCTTGAGTGTGTGTTTTCTATTCTTACCTAAGAACAAATCCCAGACAAAAACAAACAATAAAAAAAACATTGCTGAATGCCATTGTCTTCATGAAAACTGAGCAAGAGGTTTAAAAAAAAATTGTCTGTAAAAATAGTTAGTGAATGAGGCCCATTGTCCTAACCCCGATTTCACATCAGGTTAGCAAAACTAGAGCTGGATTATTTTTAACTTTACTCTGGGTAATTACAAAAGTGACTACTGAACAGTGATTGTGTCAGCCAAGTATTTCAGTCAGCTCAGTCATTTAATTTGGCTGTGTGTGTGTGTGTGTGTGTGTGTGTGTGTGTGTGTGTGTGTGTGTGTGTGTGTGATGTATGTAGGCCTACAGTATGTGTGTGTATCAGTATATCTATGTTTATATATATGGATATAGGCTTATGTATATATGCATGTGTGTGTTTGTACACTCCTGATCACACATACTTACACACAGTCAAAGATGTTACATTTCTTGTACAGCAGCCTGTATGATTTCTGCACCAAAGTGGCCCTTTTTTCCATCTTGTTTCCTTCCCTGTGTTTATATGACTCTTCTGATGCATGCATTATCATAAGTGAAAGACTTATGATGTAGGTGCACTCTTAAAACGAATGTTTAACACATCTCTGTGTCCAGATAGGGACCACACAAGTTTGTGTTGTTTCCTTTTTAAATTTGTGCACAAAATGTGTTGAAAATAGCACAAATTGCGTTGAATCAACACAACTTGCGATGTCTTTTTTAACACCTCTCTGTGTCCAGATAGGTACAACACATTCCTTTTAAGAGTGTGGGAGGACCAAATCTTGCCCTTGTGTAACTTACCCCACCTCCATCCCTACCCCCCCCCCCCCCCCCCCCCCGTAGGCTGACTGGCTTATATATCACCATCCACACTTTCTTTCACAACAGAACCAGCCTGGGGACTGCTCAGTCAGCCTTGCCAAGTGTCTGTTTTATCACCATGACCACCAAGCTCAAAGAAGACAGGCACGGGACCGATGTCAGTCTTGACAGAGACCAACATGGAAAGATGAATATCAGAGGCAACTGGGGAAGCAAAACTGAATATATCTTGACCGTGATGGGAGCCATTATTGGACCTGGCAACGTGTGGAGGTTTCCCTACCTGTGCTATAAAAACGGGGGAGGTGAGTGGCTTCAGGGGAGTGTCTGCATGGGGGAATGGTGTGTGTGTGTGGGGTGAGGGGGTTGTTGGGGAGCTGGGGTATTGGTATCGGTAGTCTATGCTTTTGCCTTTTTTATACTCAGAAAAAATAATAATGTCATTAAAAATAAAGATAGACACTTAAGTGAACAGCATTCCACAAGTTTTACTTTATTGGAACCCATGTATATAATCCATGTATCATACACACCATGATAAAAAAGTTTTTGTTAGAGTTACTTTTCCATTCCCTTCTGATGAGTTTTGAATTTCCTCATAATAGTTTTGTGTTCCCTCGCAATACTTTTCGCAATACTTTGTCTTCAATCATCCAAAGAGGACACATGCAATTCCTCTCTTACTCTCCACTGGCTCCCTATAGTGGCCAGAATTAAATTTAAATCACTTTGGCCTATAGGACCAGGGACGTTGAAAGTATTTTCCGAGGGGGTCAGCTGGGGTAGGGGGAATTTCTCCCCGGGAAATGTTTTGAAATGTTGACTGCTAAACACACCAATTTAACGCAGTTGTCGGAGGGACAGAAATACCAAGAGAGAAAGCAGCGCCCGTCTTCTGTTTGACTCACGTGACGTGAATATTGCCAACCTGCAATAGGCTATCACTTCACTGCTTGACACTATACCCCACATGGAAAAATGTTGCACGTTAACAATGGAGAGAACCTTTTAGAAATTATTTATTTTGCGAATGGGTTAGCAAAATCATAGCTTTTGGTGAACGGAGATGCACATCATCCCCCTAATTCATTTGTTTGCGCAACAGCTCGTTTTGCGTTCACTCCAGCGAGAGGGAAATTAATGTTTTTAAAAGCTGTGTCATCACCGGCTATAATTCGCTACAATATTTAGGCTACAACAAGATCGTGTCTTAGGCCAATTAAACATTTAACTTAGGCTAGGCTATTAGGCCTACTGTATAACCATAGACATGATGTATATGCCTAATTTCGAGTAGGAGTCCCATCTGTATCTATTAATGCATGATAGGCCTACCCTATAATATCTATTTTGTAAGGAAATGTTAAAGACGTATAGGACTAGGCTAATGACAGAACGGTAGGCCGTATACGCTTAAATTCAAAATACATTTTTAAGTCTACCTCAATAAAGCATTTTTGCAAAGGTAGGCCTAATTGTGTTGCATACCAGCCTACCTAGTGTCAATTCAAATACCTGATATTTCCTCTTTTTTTTGGATCTGACTATGCTGTTTTCATGGACGGCAAGAATCTGCTTCGTTCGTTGTTTTAAATAACGTTGTTTGTTGCTTCTAATCTACATACGTCATCTGGTTCAGTTTCAATTGCGCAAGACGCGCACATATTGAATAAGAACTGACACAAAGGCCGTAACAGGATTTTTAAAATACCGAGGTCAGGGGCGTAAGTAATGTTGCATTTAAGGCAAGGCTTGTCGGATATTCGAAGGCTACTTACAGTAATAAATGAAACAAAACTTGCGAAACAAAATGAAGAAAAATACAGAGGACATGACCTCGGTGTCCTCAATGGTAGTTACGGCCATGGCTGACACCACTACCCCCCCTTAATTGTGTGCCTCTTTCTTTGATAACATTAAATTAAGAAATATTTTCGAATCTGTAAAATGTTTAGTTTCTTTTTCTTTCAGTCTGCAGTTCCATAATAGGCTACCATTCAGTTGTGCCACAAATTATCCGTGGACCAGCAATCTCCTCATCGATGAGGCCTTAAGGCCCGTTTCACACTGGGTGCATGGCGTGAGCATGTCAGCTGCGTAGGTGTGAGTTTTTATTTCGGCTCCCATGTTAACAGGTTAGACCTTGTACACCGCCTGCGTGAGACGCATGTAAATGCGTGCATGCTAGGAATAGGACTCACGCCTATTTTTCACGCCACACACAAGCATGTTGGAAGCGTTTCCATTCAAAACAGTGAAGAAAAAAAAGATGTGAGAATTGGTAGAGAGGCCGTCGCAATGCTGCCACAGACATGCTTTTGGTAAGCAAAGACAGAAAATGCCAGGCAACTGAAACGCAACAGCCACGCTCACGCCACACACTCATTGTGAAACGGGCCTAACCCTGCAGACAAAGCATGCTCTGGGAACAGAACATAGTTGCCTGTCCAACTGTGTTTGCCTTGTCTGCCAAATCCCATAACCATAACCATAAATTTTAAATTAGTACTGCAAAGGAATGCAAAACTATTGAGAGGGAATGCAACAAAAGAGCACAATTTGATGAAGAAAAGAAATTCCCACATGACCATAAAGAGACGGCCTATATCACATGACTTAACCAGGCAGGGTGCATGATAGGTGGCAAACAACACAAACTGCATGCAAGGCACTAGGCCCAAATCTCTAATTGCATTAAAAGCTGTTCATTTTTACAGAAACAACATTATGCAAAATACGTTTAATAGCAATACATATAAAAACAGTTAATTGTTGCCTTTTTAGAGTAAATAAAGTATTTTTTGAGCTCATTTACAATGTGCAGACCATTGTTGTAAAAGGCACAAAAATTGTCCTGCATACAGTAACTGGTCACTTGTTTCCCCGGTCAACTGAGACCCTACCACCCCTCCCACTCCCACTCCCCCCACCCCTGTGTCTCATATTTCATGATATGTGATGTGAACAGGGCTTGAAAACGAAATTATTTTTCAAACGTTCCGTTCCGAACGGTTCAGGTAGGCCTATGTTTAACGTTTTCGTTCTTGCATGCGTTCCGCCACCAACATATCGGTCCTGAACCGGTTCGGAACGCAAAATATCATTCGTTCTTAAAGTTCCGGCAGTGTTTGGCGGGCCTATCAAGTCTATTTTTGTGGATTTAGGAATAGACGTATTCATTATTTCCCCTTGATTTAGCCTATACCGTAGCCAGGGGCGCAGGAGGCACGGGGGATGTGGGGGATATGTCCCACACAGTGCTGCAGAGACAGCCGTTGTCCCCCTCACTTTTGATAAGGAAAAAAAACCTTATAGGTATGCTAAATAAATAATAACATATAGGATTTGCGCTAACTGTAAAACTCCCCATTAACAGCATCACATCACTAACCACAGCCATCTACAGTACTGTAAGACTGCACAATCTCATATTCACTCTGTTGGATATCTGAAGCCAGTTTGTCTACTAACAATCATAAAATAATCCAGGCTACTTGCTTAGCATAAATCATTTATCATCATCTTTATTTGAGGCAGGCTGGTATTCGAGGTAGGCTTTAGACATGCATTTCGTTTGGAGCGGCATGCATACCCGTAGGCTATCAAAAGCATTTTCAGTTTGGTTTGGGATTTAATGTACTTTTGGACTGTTTGATTATATTGCTAAATGTTGGGACTGATGGGCACTGAAATCTGGAAGATATTTGATGGTTCACTGTTAAGTTTCCTGCAGTTGAAAAAGTGTCGGGATTTCCACTGCTGTTTATTGCGAGACAAGGCAGCCCTTCATTGAATAGGGGTGGTGCTGTAATGGAAACCTTTTTGCGTAGCCAAGTAGCCTACATTGAGTTATTGTTTAATTATGCATGATTTAGTATTTTTGTTTTAAATAAAATTCGTAGGCTGGAATGCCTTGAGTCGCAACAATTGTGTTTAAATGTAGTAGGCTTCAGCAATTAGCTCGAAAGGGGCGGCAAGAGAATGAGCTTGAGAACGTGTGTTGGAGACCCATGGTAGGAAAACTACTTTTCTTTGCCAACCGTAGGCTATTAATCCAACCAACATAAGACAATACAATACAACATATAATAAAATATTAAGAAGAGGTTATTTCATTGACTTAAATCGAACAATGTCTTCTAGTGGACTGATGGCAATTGTTGGTATGGTAGGCAATTGTTACCCCGTCTTGTATATGGGAACCTGCCTTTATTTGTCCTGCTATAAATAGAATCAATCCCGGGCATAATTTGAGGATTTATGGTAGCCTAGTGCTCAACTCCTCCTGCTCAACATGACGTTAGCTGTTATGTTTATGATAACAAACTCAACTAGCCTACTTATCAACTCGTTTTCACTAGCCTAACTATAAAATACAAGTCTATCAACGTTTTTGTTCTAAGACATTTATTTCAAACATAATTTCAAGACACAAATTGGATAAATATTAACTGCAAACACACAGTGGAGAGTTGATTTGGTTTATACCAGACAATTTAAGTAGGCCTAACTAGGCTATTTGATCATGTAGTCTATGTTTGGATCATAGGCATGATGATTCATTCATGGCTTCATAAAATTTCAACATCCCATGTTGCTTTTTTCTACCATTAGCCCAAGTAGTGACCAGTATTCTACCATTGGCCCAAGTAGTGAAAACAATTGTTTGAAAACAATAAATGGTATTATCTTAATATTCTGGCAAGTTTAAAATATGATGGTCAAAAGTGGGCCAGAGGTGGCAATCCGATATCTGGCTCACTATGGGTTTGTGTTCACAATTTGGTCCCCCTCACTTTCAAAATATCTCCTGCGCCCCTGACCGTAGCTATGCCCAAAAATAATAAATCACAGGCGGCATCCAAAAACATTCAGATGGGCTATCCATCCCATAGCCTACAGACTGTAGGCCTAACCTATGCCTATAAATAATTTCTTATCAAAAATATTTCTGGATACGTGCTAAACTCCTTACCTGGTTGTAGCCTAAGTTTTATCCATATGGAGATCTTCAAAGGCTCGCGCTATAATTCCAACCCTGTTTATAAACGAACCTGTCTGTTGCTGACAAGGCCTATCTCAAATTTCCCGTTTAACTCTTCTACATAGAATAGGCTATAATTGCGCAAACATTTCAAATCCCGACTTTAAAACGACAAGGCGTGGACAGGCAAAATAGGCTATTACGCATAGGCTACAAACAATTTCCAAATCAGTTTCAGTAGCCTACGCTACGTACGAGCTGGCCTAAGATCCGAAGTGGCAGACGGATAGGTTACATTACAACAGCAAGACAAAATATACACATTTGGACCAAAGGTCCATTTATTCGGTTTTTTTTTTTTTCAAACTGCAGAAATCAAATTATTAGGCTGTTATATAGAGAACAAAAAAAAAAACGTTATTAACCGGTTTTGTGGATTTCAGAATAACGTTTCTGTTCCGGAACAGTTGAAGACCATTTTGTTTTCGTTTCCGCTCCTCGTAAAATTCCGTAAAATTCCGTTCGTTTTCGGTTTTCGTTTTAGTTCCTTGAACCGGTTCGGAGCCCTGGATGTGAATATTACTATCTATAAATTCTTCACTCAGTAGGAACAGGTCAGATGGCATTATGTATGAAGGGTTAAGTATAACTTGAAGTTTCATGTTAAACCTTGATGGCTGCTACATGCATGCAAGTAATTATTCCATGTGCCTCAGGTGTTTTCTTCATCCCTTACCTGTTATTCCTGCTCACCTGTGGAATTCCTCTCTTCTTTATGGAGACCGCTCTGGGACAGTACACCAGTCAGGGAGGCATCACCTGCTGGCGTAAGATCTGCCCACTATTTCAGGGTGAGAGACAATATCTGATTGTGATGTGATGTGAGTATAGAAAGAAAAATAGTGGATGACAGAACAATAGATAATGCATATAAATGTATCCGATTTAAATTATGTCAGTTTCTTAATATTCTTTTGGCAAAGCATTCACAGACATTGTTTTTCTCCTTCTAGGCGTAGGTTATGCCAGTCATCTAATCATCGGGTTCAGTGCCACCTCCTATATTGTGATCCTTGCATGGGCATTATTCTATCTCTTCTCCTCCTTTAGTGCAGAACTGCCCTGGACAAACTGTGACAACAGCTGGAACACTGGTAAGAGCAACTGGAAAGACTGTTGATGTAAAAATTATGTTGCAGTCCCTACTCCCTATACCCTAGGAACTACAAATGTTTATATATATATAATTATATTTAATAATATATATTATTATAATATATTTAATATTCCCATAAGTGCCTAAAATGTTAAGGGTCTTACTTGTAGCAGTAACGTGTCATAATTGCTTGGGATGTTTTTCTGTTCAGAGTCCTGCATACGCTACACAAAGGATGCGTCTTCAAACAACACCAGAGGAGGCAATGGAACGCTGCCTGTAGTGGAATTCTGGGAGTAAGTGGCTCTGTGGCACTCTCAATCTGGTTCAAAGACAGAGATGTTCAAAGACAGAGATGTAAAGTAACTAAGTAGAAATACTTAAGTACAGTACATAAGTATGAATGGGGAGTATCTGTACTTTACTTGAATATTTATTTTTCTTCTTTTACTTTTACTTCACTTCATTGCTAAAATCAAATGTAGCATACTTTTACTCCACTACATTTTCTTTAACAGCATTAAGTACAAAGTAGGCTTACCGGTAACTAATGTACAAATGAAAACAAAAGCCATTTTCCATTCAGCATGTTAGATATTTGCAACCCCAACATTTCCTGACCTGATGTCACAATGGGACACAGCAATGAATGAAGACATAGTAAAGGCCTAGCAAATACAGCTAAGACATAGCACACCAAGGCCTATGTGGGCTGTTGTAAGGAGCTGAATTAAATTAAAATTCGAACTGCTTACTTTTCATTAATGGCACTTTCGTTTAGGCTTGTTTATGGAGTGTGATGTAGCTGCCTTTCTAAACACGTTAGTTAAACGTCATTGTAGGAAGCAGCAGTGGAAAATGAATGGCCATACACTCTTAAAACAAATAGTTTTTTGTTGTTTTCAACACATCTCTGTGTCCAGAAGATAGGGACAACACAGTTTATGTTGTTTTTTAACACATATCTGTGTCCAGTTTGGGACAACGCATTAGTTTTAAGAGTGTACCTTTGTTCAGGCTTCGAAGACTTTATGTATGAAGTGTAGGCACCAAGTTTGAAGGTGCTGCATGAACTTAGAATAGCCTATCCAAAGTTCTGACTGCTTTCTTTTTCATTAAAAGCATAGCTATAGGAGGGGGTTGTCACCCCACCTGTCTTCTAAAGCTTTTACTAGCACTTTGTACTTCTACTTTCAGTACTTAAGCATGTTTTATAATGGGCTACTTATCATACTTAAGTACTGTAAATAATAGATACTTTAAGACTTACTTATTTACATACTTATTTTACATATTTGTTTATATTCTAATATATTATTTGTACTTTTACTTTAGTCATTTTCTGATCAAATATCTGTACTTCTACTCAAGTGTGGGTTTCGAATACTTTATACAACTCTTACCATGCTTCTGTTGTTTTCTTTGGAATAGATAAATCTGTCTATCTCACTCTCATTTGCTTCTCTCCCTGTATGTCTCTCTCTCTCCCTCCCGAAACTGCCTTGTCTATCCGACCACCCCTCCCCCTCCCTCTCTCTATCTATTTCCATCACTCTTCTCTCCATCACCCTTCTCTCTGATCTATTAGGAACAGAGTATTACACATATCCAAGGGAATAGAAGAAATAGGGAGTGTAAACTACGAGCTGGCGCTGTGTCTCCTCCTGGTCTGGGTGATCGTTTACTTCTGTGTGTGGAAGGGAATTAAGTCCACAGGGAAGGTGAGAGCATGCTGGCATTTGACCTCTGTGGAGAAATATAAGGACAAAGATGTGTTCATATTTGACCAGGTTTTTACTGCAGATGTAGTCTGGTGTTTTATTTTTTAATTGAAGGATTAACATCTAAAAATATTTCCTTTCCACTTTTGATGAGGAAATTTGATGAGGGAGTTCTCCTTAGGGGACTGTTTTTCAGTTCTGTGGGAGAGCTGTGCTCACAAAGAGGAGATTTTCTGTCATCCTTGAATCACACAGTAGATCTGATCTTGGAATGGTGTAAGCACACCTCCCAAAACTTGTTTTTTTTGTTTTGTAGAAGTATCTCCCTCTGTGGTGAGTAACCCCTCACATACAGCCAATGATATTGGACAACAGCATAGTCTTTTCACATGCAGGCATATTTACTGAACTGTTTACCCAGCGCACATACACCGCACATACACATACAAAGGGGCATACTACATCCTCCCTTCCTCAAAGTAGTAGAACCAGGGGTTGAAATTAACTTTTTGGCTTACTAGCCAAAATGGCTGGTAGTGGTAGAGGAAAAATAATTACCGCCCAGACATATTTTTTACCGGCCAAAAACTAAACAATGCTTTTTCATAACTATTTTAAAAATAGCCTATTGTTTGTTCGCTATCATTGGAAGTGAAAGTAAGCAACTAATAGGCCTATGTTTCGATTCAGCCAACATTGGGTGAACAGAACACCAATGCGAAGCTGAGTTGATATGGCAAGCCAATTTAATGTGAATTTAGCGTTTTTGGGTTCAGTCCCTGAATAGAACCATCAATAAAATGATATAACCTGTCTGTCTTAACTCTAAGTTACATAGTGTAATGGAATAGTTATGCTTGAAACATCTGTCTGTCTGAATTCTAGGTTACATAGTCCTTTAGTCACCCTGGTGTCTTCACCTTCCTCCTTGGGAGGGACCTCTGAATCCTCTCCCCCTCCCTCTCTCCTGACCCTGCTGTCTGTTCCGTGTGCCCCACAGCCTGTAGAGGGAGTCGTATTTCCGGGAGAGGCCTGAGATGTGTTTTATTTCTCCTAACCTCTTCTGAGCCTGTCTCCACTATATATGAGCAGAGAGTGTTTGCTTTTGTCAGCACTGTGGCTTGTGTTTGTGATCCAGATTCACTGACCTGCTTTTAGCTCCGGTCTCACAGAAGCTCTGTGTCTTTGATTCAAGTCCTCTGTCGGCGTTTTTTTCAGCTGTCTGTCCTCATCTTCAAAGGCCTTCCTGTTAGGCCATTGTGGTTTTAGTTGGGCAGGTGAGACTGGCAATGGTAAGCACAGGTGTTCCCTTGATACAGGAGTCCCCTTGATACAGTGGTGTGAATCTATACACCAGTGAGGCCCTATATGGGTCAGTATTTTTCTTCCAGAAGCCTTTGACCATTTTCACAGCCCTCCCCGCCTCCCCTTTACTCTGCCCAAACTATTGGCTGCTGGTCACATGTGGTGGTTGTAAGAATTACTATTCTGCCAAACAATATTATTTATATATTTAATCAATATTAGGCTTAGACGAATTTAGATAAGCCATCGGAATCTCATGAACTCAACCATTGTTAGGAAGGATTGCTGTGCAGTGCAAATAGACAAAAGGTATTTTATTGTTAAAAATAATCCCACTGTATGCCTATAGAGACAAAAGGGCTAATTACCAATTGGCCCTGTCAATTGGTGGGCAGGAAGTCAAGTACCAGAGACCATATTTGGGCCAGGGGATGCCATCTGAGTAAGTATAAGTATATAAGTACTCTTTTGATCCTGTGAGGGAAATTTGGTCTCTGCATTTATCCCAATCCGTGAATTAGTGAAACACACTGAGCACACAGTGAACACACAGTGAGGTGAAGCACACACTAATCTCGACGCAGTGAGCTGCCTGCTACAGCGGCGCTCGGGGAGCAGTGAGAGGTTAGGTGCCTTGCTCAAGGGCACTTCAGCCGTGGATGTGGGCATGGGAGAGCAGTGCTCAACCACTTCCCCCGCCCACATTTTTCCTACTGGTCGGGGATCGAATCGGCAACCCTTCGGTTACAAGCCCAAAGCCCTAACCAGTAGGCCACGGCTGCCCCAAGGAAGCAGGTGGAGTCATAGTAAGTGGGAGTCTCTGTCAATATTGCTTAACCTGTTGGGAGGGAGTTACGAAAAACAGGGAATGCTGCCGGCCACTAGTAAGAGGGTCGTGTATATTTATTGAGTGTATATTAGTGTTTGCTTTCCATTATATCTGGATTCATTTTGACACCAGTGTTTCGAAAGGTTTATTGGTTTATTTACTTTCATTACATTTTTGGAAGACCTCTGTTTTTCTTACATGATGTTATTGGTGTTTTAACTATTTTGATTTATGGAGAATAGTAATTCACTACCATTAAGTAAGAGTAATTTTGCCAGTAAAATATATCTGTTCCCACATTCTGCCAAGGCCGCTTTGGCTGCTCTGAGGGTATCATTGGTTCAGGGTGTAGGGGTTGACATTTGGCACATAGCCTGCCTCACACTGGGCACCACTTCTGTGATTTGATCACAGTCCCAGCCACCACCCAGTGCCCGTTGGGTCCTCAGCCTACATTTGGTTATCCCAAGATGTCCCTCTTGTAGTCTTGCCAGCATTTTACTCTGTAATGTGTCTGGTAAAACAATTGTCTGCCCTTTCATCAGTAGGTCATCGTTCATATGTAACTCACTTTGATGGACCCAATAGGGTTTCAGCTGCTGGGGCAGCTCTTCCTGCCATGGCCACCCTCTCTTGCACTGTAACATCAGCTGGCTGCAGCTAGAATCCTGCTGTTGTTCTGGTGGTGTTCTGATATCTGTTTAGACTGGGATGCAGGTAGGTTGTCGCATCCTGTGTTGATGAAGACTTGTACCTCCTCTCTCCGCTGTGCTTCTACCTCTATCAATGGCATCTGATTGGGGAGGTGGGGGGCTTGGAGTGTGTGTGTGTGCTGTGATGAGGGCCTTCCCTGGAACGTGTATCTATTATAACTAATTTGTCAGGTTAACTTCTCACTCCATTTTCGATGTAGCATATTACTGCTAAATCATAACTAAATTGTGCACACATTTTGCTACATTGTGTGGTCATTTTACAAAATTAAAATGAGAGCACAATTTAGTAACATGTGTAGGATTTAGTCAAATGAGCACACAATTTAGTAAAATGAGCGCACGTTTTCTGGATATACACCAAAAAATATCTTGCAATAACCCCTCCAGAGTTTCATACCATTCTGTATTAACAATGAGATTGTACAGCAGTATATCTTACAGCCTGCTGGCATATTTAATGAACCAAGCACAGAGACTCCTTTAGTATGGAAAAAGGCCAGGTGGGCACACTGTAATTGGTCACACAATCTTAATGGTGAAATGGGAGAACATTCAGTTATCATCTAAAATAGACCTATTAGCTGATTGACTGATCAATCAGCTGATTATCTACCGCAACATCTCACACCTGTCCAGCCCCAATATTTTAAATCCTCAAACATGCAATAACAGTATTTTTAATAACATGGTTTGTTTGGCAGGCTGCGTACTTCACGGCCACGTTCCCTTATGTTACCCTACTGGCACTGCTCATCCGTGGCATCACCCTGCCCGGGGCCATGCATGGCATTACCTACTACCTCTACCCCAACATCTCACGCCTGTCCGACCCACAGGTTTAGATTCTTTTGATATTCCTATTATACTCTTCTATATTATGTTTACCAATTAAACAGTGAGCACTGTTTTTGTACCTAAAATGTGGTTGTTTTGTGGTTCAAGGTTTGGATGGATGCAGGCACGCAGATCTTCTTTTCCTATGCCATCAGCTTGGGCTTTCTCACGTCTCTGGGCAGCTACAACAACTACAATAATGACTGCTACAAGTACGGGTTGGAGGGCAAATATAATGTGTGTTCACTGTGCAGCTCTGCCCCGCACTGGCCTCGGCTCAAACCCACAAACTTGCAGCCCCTTGGATTGACAAGTGGGAGACAGCAAGGAAGCAGAAACCCCATGGGTGGCAGTGTTGGGAGAGACCCATGGGCGCTAGGGTTAGGAGAGACCGATGGGCGCTAGGGTTAGGAGCAAGGCTGTAGCCATGATGTCAACATTGGTGGGGACCAAATCTATGGCGTTGGTCATCCCATCTCACGTGGACTACACTGAATCAGACTCTGATTAGTGGCAACCCGGCAATCCGGAGCAGATAGCTACTGACGCAGCCATGCAGAACAGTGAAACACTGCAAAGTCATAATATTCCCGCTTATCTCTAAATACAGTCACACACAGATATAGACAGGGACAGTATAGATATCATACAGTCATTACATAGAATCATACTTTTAGTATCAAAGTGACCCACTAATGAGATATGCAGAACATTAAACCACATATTGGAATATTGGACATAATATTCTATTCCACTTTCTCTCACCCCCAAACAGAATTTCAACACATTTCCTACCATGCAAACATATTTTGAAAATGAACAAACATGCTATCATGTTGTAGGATCACAGCCTTTAATTGGTGAACAGAGGTGCAAATCATCTCCTTTCCTTTCTTTGGGTATTGTCCATGATTCACATTAACTGTAGGCTATCACTGTGAGTGCATACTAAACGTTTGTTTAAGAAGTTGTATGCCGTCACCACATTTGCAAAATTGCTGTAAATCCATTCACCTTTGTTAATAGCCAAAAAGTAGTACTTGTAGGTTATGTTGACAGACATACCATACCGCACAGCAGTAGCCTATGGTGCAATAAATGGAAGCTCTTGATAGCGCACGCCAACATCTATGAAAATTATGTTTATAGGCTAATTGTTTGGGGAAATGTTGCATTATTTATGTTTGATTGCATTTGCCAGTGATCATTTCAGATGATGGTGCTTGTTAGTTTCCTGTATTATAGCGTTTTTTCTTAACTTTCTACGCATGTAAATGTGACCCATGGGTGCTAGTGTCAGGAGAGACCCAGGGGTGCTAGTGTCAGGAGAGACCCAGGGGTGCTAGTGTCAGGAGAGACCCATGGGTGCTAGTGTTAGGAGAGGCCCATGTAGTGTTAGGAGAGACCCAGGGGTGCTAGCGTCAGGAGAGACCCAGGGGTGCTAGTGTCAGGAGAGACCCAGGGGTGCTAGTGTTAGGACAGAGGTTCACTCAGTTCCCGGCATTCCTGCTGGACACTGTGTAACAGACATCATTGAAAGCAGTTATATGAATACCAACAATTGACATGGAGGAACATAAACATCATGGATGACTGTGGACATTAAAGCAATATGATAACGTTTTTTACCTTAAAATAATGGTTTCAAATTGTTTAAACGGGTTCTCATGTTGAAGCCACAATGATGATAACTTCTTAGGGGCTTAGGGGTAAAGGGCTAAAGGGACAACAAGGGGTGAATACGAGTTTTTTGCATTATGTTACTTTAACATTTTTTAGGGACTCGTTCCTGTTATGTCTGCTGAATAGTGGTACCAGCTTCATTTCCGGCTTTGCCATCTTCTCCATACTGGGGTTCATGACCCACGAGCAGGGTGTTGACATCTCAGAGGTGGCTGATTCTGGTGAGTGCACAAACTCATTTAAATTCAATTATATTTATTGAGGTAGTACGATTAACACTGGATATTGTTTCAAAGATTCCACCGTCTCCAAGTGGTCCGGGGCACATGACAGTTACTGATCTGAAATGGGGTGGGATTTATATGATGACAGACAGTAGAGCTCCATTAAGGCACAACCAGTGCCTGCTTGGATGCCTTTAAAACATCCTAAATCACTTAAATCACTGTGAAATAAATACTAAATATATACTAATTAAAAATATATGTGAAAACACCAGAAGCATAGTAAATAACTTTGTAGTGACACTTCCTGTGTAGTTATTGGTATCTTTCATTTAGAGTTGTCTGTGTGATTTCGAGCTAGTGTTACTTTTTAATGTCTGCATTCCAGGTCCTGGACTGGCATTCATTGTGTACCCGAGGGTAGTAGCCATGATGCCTGTGCCACAGGTCTGGTCCGCTTGTTTCTTTCTCATGATCATCCTCTTAGGCTTGGACAGCCAGGTACAACAACTCTCACATCCTTTTCACTCTAAACCAGTGAACACTTCCCTAACATCAATGCAAATAAAATGCAGGTTATCCACACATCACGCTTATTTCACTGGTCTCTGTCATGGCCTCGTTGTAGTTTGTTGGCTTGGACTGTCTGATGACCTCACTGGTGGATATATTCCCCACACAACTCCGCAAAGGCTTCAGGCGGGAGCTGCTCCTGCTGGCCATCTGCACTGGAGCTTTTCTGATTGGCCTCATCTTTGTGACAGAGGTGAGGAATGAATCTACACACATACACACACATCACTTTTATATTGCTATTCATATTGTCCATTCTTATTTAAGGCACACTGCATAATGGCAAATCATAGTCTGTACCTCTGTTTAAAGAACAGGTCAAATGAAAAGCTATATTGTCATAGAAAGGCACTCAACCAGTCTTTATAGTCTTTATATTTTATACAATCTAAAAAACGTGTGGATGTTATGCTGTTCCATGGTTTTTTGTCAGTCTCATTCCCTTCTATTTGGTGTCAGGGGGGACTGTACATTCTACAGCTGATGGACCATCACGTGTGCAGCGGAATTACTCTTCTCATTCTGTCCCTTTGTCAGTCCATCAGCATAGCCTGGGTCTATGGTCAGTTCACTGCTACACCCACAATGCTACAATATTATGCACTTAGGAATTCAAGGCCTACTGAAAGAATGTTATTTTTGCCTGTTTAATTAGTATTTGGGTATTTGTTCAAAAGGACATGACTGACATGATAAGCTAGGCAGTAGGCAGAATACCCCTTGATTAATTAGCGTGCTGATCACCAACCAGGTTGCTGACACCTTAAACATTGTCATTCATTTAACTGGAAAAGGTGTACTAAATAAATGCCCCCTTATGATCTCTTCTGTGTCAGGATGCTTTTCACCATGCTCCTGCTGCACCTTCCCTTTCATTTCCTTTCAGTCCTTTCCATGCTCTCATGATTACTTTCATTGTCTTACATTAACAGTAAGTAAGAAAGTCCACGCAACTTGCACATATTTACATTAAAAATGTATGGCAAGACAAGTCTATGAAAGTCTGTTAACTGGCAACAACACAATCACCTTCAAGCTAGGCTAATCACCTTCAAGCTAGAATAAAACTATGCTATGCACTATTAATAAACCCAGAGATCTAGCAGCTGTGGAAGATGCACTGAGCTCTAGCAGAGGATAACCATCTCAGAATCTGACCGGTGCATTTCATCAAAGAAGGAGTCTCTGGTTGTGTCCTAACCCATCATGAGTGTGTCACTACAATACCATTTGTGCATAGTTGTTTTGGGGGAGCTCTAACACCCTGTCTTCTTATGAAACAGGTGCTGAACGCTTCTATGGTAACATAACTCACATGATCGGGTACAGACCAGCACCTGTGATGAAGTACTGCTGGCTCTTCATCACTCCTACAGTGTGTATGGTAAGGCTCATTCTGCTGCCGCCTCTACATTCTGGACCGCTTCAGGAGAACATTAAGCAGGTTCTTGACATTTAGGGTGTCAGGAAATGATTATTGCAGTGTCATGGATGTATAGTATGTTTGTATGTATGGATGAATGGACATATTATGATACACATTTCACTTATGGTGATTTACTGGCGCCCACTCTGGGAAGGAACTTGGCTTCGATCTGTGCATTTCCTCACACAGTATGTTTATTTCGACTGGATCGTGCCACCCAGGGAAAGCTGAGTGAGTTATATTGCAATGTAGACACAGGCAGCAAAATGTGTCTACGAATACAAGTAATGTAACAAATACATGATTTCACTAACTGTTTACTCCCTCTACTTCCCTCCTCTTGTTCACAGGGCACATTGATTTTCTCTACTGTGAGGTACTCTCCTCTGAAGTTCAGCCTCACGTACGTGTACCCTGTTTGGGCCAACGTCATTGGTTGGTTCTTAGCCACCATCTCTCTTTCTCTCATTCCCCTCTGGATCATCTACAAACTGTACATGGGCAAAGGCCCCCTGAAAGATGTAAGTTCAAGGTTATAGGTGTCATTTGAATGTTTCTGAAGATAATCACTAAGCACTAAGATGCACATTTGTTGATTTGTTGTAAAGTATCAGTGCTCTATCATATAACGTACAAGTTACTTAATTATCTTTTCTTATTTTCAGCAATTTCTCCAGCTTTGCCATCCAGTGGAGGATCTCCCTTTGCATCACACGTACAAACCTGCCAACTTCCACCAAACTGTCACATCTAATGGTGTTTCTGACATGAATTTTTTGATGAAATAAGGCTTTTGAAGGTGTGAAGGATAATAACTCCTTCGAAGACTAGAAAAGGAAAGCATCCATGTGCCTTCAGAGAAGAGACTTACTGTTTTTTTTACTACAGGACTATTTTTTACTATTGTACTATTACAAAATGCACAAACTGTTAGCAAAACTACCAAGTTTCCACCTGACTATGCTGGAAAAAAAAAACACCAAACTCAAAACTGCATATTAGACCAGCTCACCTGAGGTATAAGAAACAGATGTGGTAGACAGATTAGTTTGTAGATTGAAAGTTGATGTGTGAGAGATCAGCATCAGATCTATGAGACTCATCAGCAGAGTGATAGCATGTAGCTATCAATAAAACGGAACCTTTTTTGCAAAATGAACACACAGGTTTTAGCCAATGTAATTATGCAAATGCCAATGCAATGTGTAATTATGTGCAAATTGTAAAAGTATATCATTTGATTTGCTTGAAAACCAACATTGTTGTACATGGTATGGTATAAGTTAAAGTTATGTTAAGCCAAATTAGGTCACCTGGCTACCCTGGCCACCTGTGATTTAAAACTAAAGTTTTGCCATTGCCTTATTTTAGCCAATACTTTATTTTTATATTGGACTGTTAATTGCCGTTTGTGTCTTATTTTTTATGTCATACATCATCTGTACAGGTGCACATCCAACTATGTATTACATGGTAATGCACCTAAATGTTTTGAAGAAGTTCATTTGTTTAAATGATGAGATTATTATTGCATTATATGGGTGCATATACTGATAAAATATATGTTTATGATCAAGGGATATACAAGTGTCTACTAAATAGATTATAGACTATAATAGGTTGTCTTCACTTCTATGGGCAACATGCCAGACCAGTACAGACCCCTGTGGAGGCAATACTGCACCAGTGTTAGATAGCCTGTACATTCATTCTCAGTGCTGTATGAGAGTCCTTCTCATTTTCTTCTGGACATGCTTTTAAAACTCAGAATCAGCTTTATTGGCCAGGTTTGCGTAAACAAACAAGGAATTTGACTCCGGCTAATCTTTGCTCTCAAAGTAACACACTTAACATATAAGAATAAAAATTAAGAAAAAACAAAAGTAAAGAGTAACGAGTAAAAGAAAAAAAAAAAACAGAACAGTAAGAGTAGAATGAAGGGCAGTAGAATATGGCTATGTATAAGAATAAACACAGTATGTACATTTGCTAATAAATAAATAGACACTCTGGGTGGTATAGGGTAATGCAATGTCCTTGTCAAGGTTGCCAAGTCATGGACACCTCAACAGACACAGGCAAGATGCAATATACAGTAGAAAAAGGGGGTGGGAATAGTGCAATATTAGTATAGACTGAGGTTTAAGATTAAATATAAATATAGTGCAAGGCAGTTCAGTGCAATGATAATGTGTCAAAAACAATACTGTAACTGTAAGGTAGAAGTACACATGAGGTAGATGAGCAGAACAGTGTTGATTGACTTTGTTCTGTGAAAGGGTGGGGCTGTTTTTGAGTGTTCAACAGAGTGACTGCTTGGGGGAAGAAGCTGTCTTTGTGTCGGCTGGTTTTGGCAAACGGTGCCCTGTATCGTCTACCAGATGGAAAGAGGTTGAACAGTTTGTGACCAGGATGTGAGGGATCTGTAGAGATTTTTGCTGCCCTTTTCCTGACCCGGTACAGGTCCTGGATGGAGGGAAGGTCAGCTCCAATGATCCGAGTTCATCACAAGGCTCCACACATGTGGAGATGTATAGCTAGCCAAGCACTATTTGGAAAATGCAACATTTTTGCATGGGGGGGGGGGGGGGGATGTCATACAGGGTATGGCCAGATAATAAACTTTGGCCTGATGGCGTTTCTACACACCGCTCCAAAATCTGAGTTAGCCTACCTTTAACATTTTGGGGCAGCCGTGGCCCACTGGTTAGCACTCTGGACTTGTAACCGGAGGGTTGCCGGTTCGAGCCCCGACCGATTTACGAATTTAGTAAAAAGTAGCCTACTAAATCATGCATAATTAAACAATAACTTAATTTAGGCTACTTGGCTACGCAAAAAGGTTTCTATTACAACACAACCCCTATTCTAGTTCAACACAACCCCACATTCTATTACAACACAACCCCACAACCCCTATTGGGGCGGTGGTAGTGTAGTGGTTAAGGAGCTGGGCTAGCGTGCAGTGCAATAGCCTGAAAGTTGTCGGTTCAATTCCCGGCTTCCACCGTTGTGCCCTTGAGCAAGGCACTTAACCCCAAGTTGCTCCGGGGACAATGTGATCCCTTGTAATATAGCTGACATATGTAAGTCACTTTGGTCAAGAAGTGTCTGCTAAATGTAATGTAATATTCAATGAATGGCTGCCTTGTCTCGCAATAAACAGCGGTGGAAATCCCGACACTTTTTTAACTGCATGAAACATAACAGTGAACCATCAAATATCTCCCAGAGTTCAGTGCCCATCAGTCCCAACATTTAGCAATATAATCAAAACAGTCCAAAAGTAAATTAGATCCCAAACCAAACCGAAAATGTTATGCTTTTTGTAACAGGGTGATACATAGGAAGGCCCAAGGGGCCAATCACAGTAGCCTGACTACGCCACCCTGAGGCCTAGTGCATCAGGGAATCTTTAAGAGATCGTACCTCTAAACAGACACAGCTCGTAGGTTCAAATATTACACAAGGGAGACATGAATTCCAGCAAAGCAAAAGATTTATTAATACACAAACGGGTGGGGATCTGAGGGTGGCAACTATGGACGTCCACACAAATATTTGACATGCAAGCATTAAGAAAAGCTAATCTAGTACACAGCAAAGGCACACTGCAAAGCGATAAGCAATACACAAAACCACACCACACGTATGCTCAGAGTAGCCCCCCTCAGAGCCACCTCCCTACTAAATAAACATAAAAGTTACAAACAGAAGGACAAGACAGGCAACACAAAAACCAAACAGAAAATAACCAAAGCAAAACCAAGACAAGACAAGACAGCAGCACGACCCATGTTCCCCATCAGCATGACTGTGCTGCCGAAAAGAACAGAACACAGAAGATTAAACAATGAGAACACCACAATATACATAACATAAAACCACAAATGTCTATGGGGAGACAGCATACCTGACGGTAGCAGACAGGGGCTACACCAGTGGAGTCTACATTGCTACTGGCTGCTGCCCCTCTTAAGTAGCACTCCACTGGTGCCAGATTGATCAAATGCCTATGCCCCGCCCCCTTCATTAGCACTTCCAGGTGCTATGGGGAAATAGCAGGCAGAGAAGGTCTACCTGCTACATTTTGATGGCCTACCAGTATGCCGCTCCAAACGAAAAGCATCTCTAATGATGGTTGTTAGTAGACAAACTGGCTTCAGATATCCAACAGAGTGAATATGAGATTGTGCAGTCTTACAGTACTGTAGATGGCTGTGGTTAGTGATGTGATGCTGTTAATGGGGAGTTTTACATAGTTAGCGCAAACCCTATAGGTTTTTATTTATTTAGCGTATATAAGGCTTTTTTTCCTTATCAAAAGTGAGGGGGACGACGGCCATCTCTTCAACACTGCGTGGGACATATCCCCCACGTCCCCGTGCCTCCTGCGCCCCTGAGTCCATCACACCACCCACTGAGCACTGTTAACTGATGACCTCCCTCCTACATTCCTTTGGAATAATCTCCTCACGATCACAAGCACACTCTACAGCAATACATATAGCGTTACACAGCTCTAGCTCCATGAACTAGAAACAAAGTGGGGGCAGTCTGTCCCTTAAGCAATAACAAAACACTGTGTGGAGTTTCTCAGAAAGCACTGAGGTGTGAGCTATTTCTCATGTGTCTTTTGCCTGGTCTTTCGTTCAAATATAATGTTACTTTGGACAAAAACATCTGCTAAGAAATAAACATAAAGAAACATGATATTATCTATTATCACTTACCCCTTAAGCAGGAGAGTTTTGAACATTCCAACATAAAGTTCTGTTCCACAACAATGTAAGGCTCTAAAATTCTATGTTGAATTCAATGAACCCAGAGCCTTATAGATCTATTCAGAGCCTTATCTCTCTGGATATATCAATGAACCCAAATATTCCTTAGAATGTTCAATTTCCAACATTCCTGTCACACCGGTGTGACGGTACTGGCTTACGGGTTAACAACCTACAGTAGTCATTGAAGATGTTAACGGCGTTTATCATAGTGATTTTCAATAATACCAGAATATGTATTCGCAATAAAATAGCATAGAGTGATAATCTTGAGGGCAAATTTGTGTCAAAGTAAATCTCTACCTTAAGCCACTGTCAAGACTCAAAATATAATTACACTGTGATACTGTGGAGAGGATCCCTACAGACAAACTTCAGCATTTTTAACTTTTCATTTTTAAGTGCAGCCTACCATTGACTTTACAAGTGTGGCAGACTTGGACTTATTTTTGTCTGGGATTACTATTTGCAGTTTTCTTTTCTTTTGTTCACAAAGTCTAGGTCTAGGCCTCTGTTACACCGTCCATGCCTTGGTGACCCTGATTGTCCTGTGGATAAAACCCTCATTTTATTTTTTCTACTGATTTTAAAGGTGCTCTAAGTAATGCTGGGTAACGTCACTTCTGTTGACATTCAAACAAAACAGAGAGCTAGCTCGCTATTTCCTCCCCCTCCCTCCCATGCAATTGAAACTCTCCTAAACGAGCATGTCGTCTGTGATTTGCTGGAACAGTTTGTTATGTTTTTATGGTCTAGGTTTGCCCATGTTGTTATTGTTGCCGTTTTTGGAGCCTGGGCTGTCAACAGAGATTGCGTTTTTTTACAGTGTATTCAGGACACAGGCAGCTAGCGGATGGTGAGGTGATGTTTGCTGTAAGCGACAAAAAATGTTTAGCCTAAAAAACGTGTGGCATCGCTTAGAGCACCTTTACATAAATTAACATTTGAGGAATCCTGAATCTGTCATTCATTTGGTTGAGTGGCCTGTTGGGGGTAGGGTTAACACAGTGTTTGGGGGGATTCCCATAGTGGACTGTTGGATTACTAACTAATTATGTAGATTCTAGGCCAGGCGGTACCGCCTCACAAGCCAGTATCAGTGTGCTATTAAAGGGACACCAGGCAACGTTTTCGTGTTAATTACTCATCTTCGTAAGTCGGTATATAGTTAAATGACTCATTACAGGGAGAATGAACACTCTCTCGCCTGCCCCTACTGCCTGTAGGAAGAATATCCCGCTTGCAAGTTCAGTGTATCGTACCCGCCGACCGAAGCAGGATCAGTTTACAGCACAGAGGCAGGCTAACAAAACGCTAGAGATTGTTGCAAACGTGTGTATAATGACAGAGCCGGCGAAGAAGCAGCAAAAACCCTTGACAGAAGACGCAAAGAAAAGGAAAAGAGCTTCAGACCGAGCGAGGGGGAGAAAAAGCATCAGGCTTGCCTGGTGTCCCTTTAAATGGTCAAAGGCACAGTGTACAAACATGCCATTGCTTTTGTCTTCTTCCACTCTTCTTCCTTTGGGTTCCTCTTCTTATGCTCTATTTTTGTCCACTTTCATTCTCTTGCCATCTCACTCACTTGTTTTTGGCTTGATTTTGTTATCTAATGTTATTCCTTCATATAACATAAGATCAAAAGATCTTAAGATTACAAGATCATGTTGTCTGTTGAGTATTGAGAATTATGAGTAATATCATAATTCCACTGAGATCAAGATCTTGTCTTTTGTGATATTATGACTAATATTAAAATACCAAAGTCAATTAAACACGCACAATGTCAAATGAAATCTCAGAGAATACGCACATAAATCTTATATGCGTGCCATATGGTTATTGCTAAACAAGATTATTTCCATTTGAAAAAATTGCACAGCAAGTTTAATGTCCCTGTCTGCATGTGCAGTGTGTAGTTGCAGATGATCCAGAATGTGGCAGTGCATTTGGTCAGCCAATAAAAACACAAAAACACACTGTGACTCCTTCATTGTCTGCCTGTAGTTTCTAAAATTCCATTTCAATCTCTCACTCTTGCTTATAAGACTAGCATTGGATTTTCAGCTCTACTGATAAGTTATGTGGCTCTATTCTCAATCTTTTGCTTTGATGAGCATCTGTTGTCTTTGCCTAAATTCTTTGCCTTTAAATCGTCGTCAAGACTCATTAATTTAATTTCACAAAGCTTATTATTCCTTTAAGCTCACTGCATGCTCTCATTGTTGTTTTCTCTGTTTACAATCTAATCTTCTGAAAGTCGCTTTGGTCAAAAATAATTTAACCCTAACCTTAACTTTAACCTTAACCTTAACATTGTTGTGGCACATGTGAGAGAGAGTCCACCGATGTCCCGCTGTGAGGAATGAGATTGGATGTCTTTCCCTTCCTCCTGGTTCCCACAGGGCCCAGTGATTTTTCTACATTAAGAAGCTCTCTTTTTGGGAGAAGTTCTGTGTGTGCCCTGTGTGTGGAAATGTTATTGATGGGCCCTTGCCACTATTCCTCTCTGCTTCATCCCAACCTGGGTCATTTTACAAGGTGTATGTGACTTACATACTACTTGGATTTAATCCACATTTTAGCTAATGTGAATTACATACATCAAAGTATCTTTAGTTAGAGTTGCCATGAAATTAAATTAACACTCGATGCAACTTGATACTTGGGGATCAATAAATTAACAGTGTAAAAATAAGGCCCAAGGATTAATCTGGCAGTAAGTACACACAGACCAATGTTACATCATCTGTTTTTACTGCATGTGAAGTCACATTTAATTTGGATTTGTTTTTGCGAACAGTCCTACAGTCTTACGTTTTTTGACTAAGTGGTTTCAATATTCTGACAATAATCTGGCAAATTGCTAAGTTTATAATATCTTGAGCAAGATTCAAACCGCAAAAGTCTGCGCAGTGCTCCCACACACCACTAGACTGCTTTAGTTCATGCACAAGAAACCCGGCTCATAATGTCACTAGGCTAGAATTCAATAACTCACAAAGCAGGGGCTGATACAAAGCAAAATGTGGATGTACAATGCACTTAATTTTAACATATATAACTTTTTGAGAGAGAGGTCAGGCAAATATCCAGTGGACGTGGATTCCCTGTTGCTTTGTACATACACAGGTCAGCGCGTAAGTTCACTGCCTATATTGCAACATAGAGGGTGGCTAATTAAAAAAAAAAGTTCAGTCTGTCCACATCACAGTACTCTGCTGTGTGAGTATGTATTTGTTTCAGTGTGTGTGTGTGTGTGTGTGTGTGTGTGTGTATGTGTATGCACTGTGCAGTAGTCTACAATTTCAATCTTCCAGGCATCTCTCATTCTGTGGGTGATAGAGAACATCTTCTCCTGAATTCTTGACCTCTCACCCGAACCCATTTGTTTGCCACTGTCACACAAACAAAATGAACAAACAAAATTCAGTCAATTAAAGACCAACATTTCACATTCTCAGCTTTTTTTAGGTAATCAGCTCGATCAGCTAAAAATGTGGATTAAATCCAAGTAGTATTAAGCTGTCAATCAATATTTGCAATGTAATTTAATTGTGAGAAGAACAGACATTTTAAAGGCGCCTCAAAGTCTGCCAAGTCTTACTCACGTAACTAACAACTCACCCCATTTGCTCCCTAGGAAAACAGGGCAGGCTGCATGCAAGGTGCGGTTGTCCTCCAGGCCATTTCGTAGAATGTTATACCAAAGCACCGCAGAGCCCTACAGAGGTAGAGGAGTGGAATGGAGAAATATGTAATGGCCTGTAAATCATGTAGTCTAGCCTTGCAAAGTGTGTGTGTGTGTGTGTGTGTGTGTGTGTGTGTGTGTGTGTGTGTGTGTGTGTGCGTGTGTGTGTGTGTGTGTGAGAGAGAGGGTGTGTGTGTGAGTCTGTGTGTGCGTGAGTGCGTGTGTGTGTGCGTGCGTGCGTGTGCCGTGTGCGTGTGACCTTTTCACCTTTTGTGGTAATAATTCTGCACCTATGTCAGGAAACACTGTAGAGCCCCCCAGTTTGACATCACTCATCTAAGACAAAGAGACAATGTTTTTCAAAAGATCGACCCTATAAAATTGAGAATAACTTAACAGTGAGACAAAAAAATAAACCTTACATATATTAAGATGGTTGCTATTCTTCCACCTTTAAATGCATAGTCAGGGTCATTTGCAAGCTGTGGAGTAAATAACTGGTATTATGACATGAATGAAAGCTCTCAGGCACTGTGAGCTTTTCAGTGTCAAGATTAAGATTTCCTTATATACATACCATAGAGTCGAAATGTGGTTCATATTGTCCACCAATTCCATAGTTGACCACCTGAAAAGGTAATATAGAATATATGAAATATTATTTAATAACAAAAATACACAAATATCATTAATAGTGCCCCATTCATGTCACCCCAGAGTAAAGAGAGAAATCAATGTGTTAAAGTCTACTAGGAATGAGATGCTGAAAAATCGCAGTATCCTGAAATAAAAAAAATAAAGTAAAATTAAAGCTAAATAAAGTACACAAAATCCATGAAGGAAACATGGCACTGAGCAGAGCTCCTGGCCAGAGATTACCTGCAGGCTCTCGGCCGTGGTCATGTCTAGACCAGTTATGTCACTCATCCTCTGGTTCAGTTTATGAATGACAGGGTCAACCTCGTCTGTCAGCCAGGTACTGACATTAACACATATGTAAGTATGACATCATCCTATCATCACCAATGATTTTTTTTTGCATTAGGGAAACATTGCAAAAATAAACAAAAGGTAGCCGTATCAGTCATAACCATATGAATGTAAACTAAAGCACTGTTCCATAGAATACAGTTATAGTTTTTTTTCGATTGGTTTAGTTTTTCTTGATCGCTTGATGCTTGTGTCAATTCTCACATCACGTTTTCAAAACAGTTAACACCCATGTCTGCACAAAAGCAATAAAAGCATGTCTGCAAAAGGCTGTTACTCTCTCAAAACACTTAAAACATGCAGCAAAAGCAAGTTTTGCTTTCAAACAACACATCCTGTCGTCAAATCACCCAATCAGTCATTACACACTGGACAACAAAATGCAAAATATAGTCCTCAAAATGAGCATGTCTGTTCCATTTATTTCTCTTTTTTCTGGTATCAGAAAAAACTGTGAAAAAACACACTGAATAAAAAATAATTGTATTCCTTCTTCCCAAGAAGTAACTGTCATTGAAGACCAACTAAGCACCTAGACCAGACAAATTTCATTGAACTACAACTTGTCATTTGTCATCGAAATAGACCTACAGTAAACACCTTTTTTACTTTTTTCTTCACCAAATAGGCATACAGTACTTTCTCTAAATGTGCCTTAGTTCCATACTTGCAAATAGCAACACAGAACAGACATGGCATCTCTTATGGATAATGAATGATTGCTGATTGAAGAATTGTGCAAAGGAGTTTCAACACAGGTGTATCAGATATTCAGACTTATGCAAGGAATCTCTACCACCTGTGAAAAGATGTTTTCCTTTTGTTTAGCACAGGGAAACCAATAGAGTTTGGGGTCTTTGAATGACATCTGTGTTAACTGTTTTGAAAAAGGGTGTGAGAAATGTGTGAACCCAATGAAACATGTGAACACATTCACAGAGATGACTTCTGCTGTGCAAAGAAGGTGTTCATGAAGACCAAGAGGAGTTAAGCAGGTCAAAGCAATCGAGAAAAACTGTAATACGATAGATGGGATAGGGATGTCATTCTCAAACCTTTTTGACACACGGGATTCTGTAGAGTACTTGTTTCCAGTTCTGTGATCCATGACCATAGCCCTTTCGAGCTTTGAAATGAAAATAGACAGCTGAACACATAATACCACCACAGACATGAGACAAATGGTCCAAAATACTTCACTACACAGTAACCAGTTAGACTCTCTTAAATCACCTTGGGGCGGGAAAGT